>NC_091951.1:304725477-304980477 GCF_031021105.1 Erythrolamprus reginae | reverse complement strand
CCACAATCAAATTACAATCTTGGGAGCTTTAGTTCAGAAAAAAATAAAACTGTGTGAACTAACTTTGTTACAAATTGGCATTCTTCAAGATATAAATAAATATAGAAGAATGGCATCTAAAAGGCAAATTTAAAAACCAATGGGCTATCTGCATTTGTGATTCTACTTATATTCATTTATTTATACAGCAGATAGAAGCATTGCACACTGATATAAAAATTGTAACCATTAATTTTCATTATAAATGCTTGTGTAATATGTCTGGCAGAAATGCTGCATGAATATTAACAAAAAGGCAAAGATACCTGCATGATGTCCTTGTTTTCAATTTCTATGTCTAAAGCAAAAGAGACTAGCATTAAAGAACATGAATCAACTCTATAATGAATAGATTTGGAAGAATCATATGAACATCAAATTCCAACAGCTACACTACATAAAAGTTTGAAGATGTCAGAATGAGCTATATTTTAGCTAATTTAGATAATAGATCTTGACAACAAGCATTTCAGTGATGAAAGGCTTATTAAATAGATATACTTGCAATTGCTTCTCTGAACACCTATATGATGTCCTTTCACTTAAATCTCCAAATCTTTTCTTAAAACACATCTATTTTTATGAAAATCTTAGTATAACTTTCTGCTGTTCATGCCATATTATCAGTCAACCTGTAGCTAAGCTCATCATTTCACTATTTACATCTGCCTCCACTTTTGTTGATTTCCATGTTAAATTTTAGATTATAAGCTCCCTAAGGCAGAGACCTTCCCACTTATATTCAGTGTGCAAGTGTATACTGATGGCGCCATATAAATAATAGATGATATGTCAGCTCCTCACCCAAATCAAGCCAATCATATTATTCAAAAGAGAAAATAAGAAAAATGCAGTTGTTTTAGAGATTTAGTATTATTATGGAGCACATTAATTTGGAAGCATGGAAAAAGGAAGTGCTTAGACTCCTGGCATTCTGATTAAATTCTTGAGCAATCTCAAGACAGACAATCTTCATTTAATAATTAGTGTGAGCAGACTGTGGTACAGTCTTCCACAAATATGTAAACAAAATTTCACTTATTTTCAGCCACAGGAGGTGACTGACTGATTTCTTTTTTGGAGTTATATAAAGGAATGTTTTTATTTTCTCTTTCGTACAAAGCTCCACTTTGCTGATTCAGTATTCTAGAACAAGCTTTAGATAAAGCACAGGTTGTGTCATATTCTACTTTTTCTGATAACTGATATTACTGATAACTTAAGACACTCTTCGTACATTTAAATTGTAACTTAATATACTTAAAAATTAGTTTTTAAATACCATTTAAAACCAGAACTTTGCAAAGGAAATAATAGTGGTTCAGGGATATGTACATTCCATATACATTTAAATTGGGTCTTTTTTATCAGTCTCACTTCAGAAGGTATGAGGTAGCCAATAAGGACCCATCAAAACAATAACAAGATTCAGATTTACCAGCTATGTTAATTATTTCTAATTGTAAGGTAAAATTGTTTTACAGTGGTTTTCCCATTCATGTAGGTTCGTTTAGTTAGAACTGATAAGAGATGTGGTATTTTTATTATTTATAACCCTACAGTTCTAACTAATGATTGGTTACGCATCCAGATAGAAAAGCAGATCAACTTTGCAGGCATAAATTGTTCTACAATAATTACAATAATTCAAAATGTACTTCACAAAATCTGCTACTGCAACTGAAGCTACTAACCCCTGAAGTTTTAACATTTGGAGCTTTAACTCATGAAACTGCTTCAAAGGTTTTCACTAACTGTCTACTTGTTTGTGTGTTTATGCACAATCACTTCACTACGCAGGCAATTTCAGCAGAAGGGTTGTCTGGGTGTGCAAATACAGACAAGGGTCAGTATTTGTAACAGCTGCACAAACCTTCCAAAGGATATAGCTGTTTAACAGAAGAGGGATGGGAGGAGGCTTCTTTACTTATCTTTTGTCAGCTTTATGAAATAATTTCAAATATGATACAATAACTTTCTTATTATAGAACAGCAGATTGTCCTTTAGAGGAAAAGTTCTTATATCAAGAATACTCCTTTTGTATATTTAGCCTTTAAATTTGCATCTTAGTATGCTGTTTATATACTAGTTTATGTACTAGTTTTTCCCTAGTTTTTCGCCTTTTGTAAGCTTCTTAAAAACCCACCTCTGTCGTCAGGCATGGGGGAATTGAGATATTCCTTTCCCCCCAGGCCTATACAATTGATGCATGGTATGTTTGTGTGTATGTTTGGCTTTTAATAAGGGTTTTTAGTTATTTTAAATATTAGATTTCTCATATGCTGTTTTATTATTGTTGTTAGCCGCCCCGAGTCTACGGAGAGGAGCGGCATACAAATCAAATCAAATAAATAAATAAATAAATAAAGTTTGAACATTTTTGTATATCCCAAGTCCTCAAAGAGGGGCGGCATATAAATCAAATAAATAAATAAATAAATAACCCACTTGAAGGATTTTTTTTTTTTAAATGTTAACGTTAGATGTACTGTATTATGTTTTGAAATTGTCTTTATAACCTTGAACATGGTTTGGAATGTAAAATACAATTAACGATTTCTTAATTAAAAGATGAAAAATTGTTCACAGCACATATAGCTTATATGAAGAAGGAATTGGCATAGGAAAGCACCCCAGATAATGAATTATTTACTCCAATTGTTGCATTACTGATCAGAAAGTCAGTAATTTTGCATAAAAATTAACAGGAATGTGTTATGATGTGAATAAAACTGTACAACTCACAAAGAATTATTGGGAATTTCAGTCATCAATGATAATTTAAGAGTATAAAACAAAAGTACATGTACTTAGTTGAATATATCAATTTCTATTAAAAATAACTATAATAATAAATATATAAACTATTACAATGTTTCTCTGGGCACTAATTTTAAAATATATTATTAATAGAGATCAGGGAAAAGAGAATAATAAAAGATCAAAAAAGCAAGTGGTTCAATCATACAGTATCTGCTCAAAATGATAAGAAAAAAGGGTATAAAATGTAACACTATAGACTGAGAAATAAATAAATAAAGTTCTCTTTTTCTTTAGTACAAGAATAATCCACTTTTCTTCTGTCTTCTAACTGTAACTGGTATGAAGTTAATAGAATTTAGATTTTAAAAAATCATGTTAAACAAATAGCGTGTCAAACTATTAAAACCATATCTAATTTAACTTTCTATACAGTTCATGAAGACATAGAAGCATATCAAAAAGAATTATGTTTTATTTTAAAAAGAAACATAAGTCTAGAGCCATACCCTGTCTCACTTTCAAATATATATCATATGAACACATTTAGGGATATTAAGGAAGCTATTCAGATTTCAGTTGGTATGAAATATATGGTGCTTTTTGATTAATATTTACATGACAAAAATCCCTTTCATTTTTAGAAATGTTACCTAAATTGTATGAGCACTGAGCAGCTGCTGTTTGTAGATAATTTCTGGGGGGGGGGAAACAGTACTTACACCTTGATTGCTAACATAAGTTTTTAGAATTGTGTGCCACTACAAAGAGGAAATGGTATCCCAGTTCACCCAAGGAAGCTGGCAGTAATTTAAAGCCCCTGTATCTTCTTCTGAGATTGTGTAATTGCAGTGCAATGCCAGAAGAGACATGTTGACAAGAGAAGGCATTTTGAACCCCCTTTTTTGGGGCTTCAAATGTAAAATGCTGCATTGCCTTCTTCAAAGCAAGGTCCCCATTTTGACTTAAAGAGAACAATAACTCATTTGCTTTTCCTTTAATGTCAGCTTCTCTAAATAAATGCTTCCAAGATACGCTGGATTACCACCTCAGTAATTTCCGGGTTGAATGAATGGAAAAAAATAAAACAACAGGAAGTACAATCTGAACACCTACTAGGCAGAAACAAAGATTTTAGCTGTATCTGCCTCTGCTCTTTGTCTGCTTATTCACTTTATCTTCATTAAGATTCTTTAGGTCTATTGAAAATGGTGAAGGATATAGACCAGACTGTTTCCTTCAGCAAGAGGAATACCATCTGGAATTTTTCCCAAGGAGGATCATGCTGATCTTCTCAGCTGAAGGTACAGCTTCTTCAACTGAATGTTTCACCGTGTAGATGTTTCACACTGCAGGTTACCTTGTTTAAATAACTCCCAGCATTTATTTATTTTTGAATAAAGTTTCAGGCTTTAAAATGGTTCTTTAGATAAGTGGTTAAAAGATGACATTACTCTATCACACGAACCCGCTCAAGGAATCCAACTGTTATTATGTCTAAACATTCAGGACAGACATAATAGAAACTCAGTTTGGTCTAGTAGTTAAGCCACCACACTAGAAACCAAAAGACTGTGAGTTCTAGTCCCGCCTAAAAGTCAGCCGGCTCACCATGGACCAGCCCAATCCAAAACGAGAGGAAGATGATGAATTGGATATGTTCACTGCCTTCAGTTACTTATGAAAAATAATAAAAGCAGGATAAAAAAAATCTAAAAAATAAAGGCGGGATATGAATTTAGCAAATATAAACATGCTGCCCTGAGTTGTTTGAGAAGGGCAGCACAGAAGTCTAATAAACAAACAAACAAACAAACAAACAAACCACAAACTAATATTCACAGATGAAATTGGTTGATTAATTTTGAATCAGATATTTATAATGCATAAACATAATTACTTAGAGGAAAAAACTATTATTTCAGAGATTTTTAATAGAAGGAAAATCTGTATACACACTTATTACCCAAATTCTGAAGTCAGAGACAAAAAGCAATAGAATGCCTCTTCTCATTAATAGATTCATGCTATACTTATGCAGTATTACCTATACAAGGCATGGTATCTGCTAGTTGTACCTTATTAACCTACTGCTGAAGACTTAGGTGAGAAAAAATAGGTATATTATACGAAGGTTCTTCAGGTTTTAGACACATGTTCATTCTGCTGTTCTGACACTAGCCTCTTCACAATTTCTAAGCAAAAGGAGTCCTATGACATACTTTTAACATAATGCTTATGAAGCTTGAAAAAAATGATTTTTTAGAGTTATTAATCTCACCACAAAAATAACCATATTAATAGAGTCTAATATTCAGCATTGTACCACTGAGATAATTGTATATTTTTTTCATTTGGAAAGGACTAACTAATTGTTAAATGCGAAAACTCTTTACTGCTTTCACAGATACTTTTTGTATTATACTCTAGGGAAAAGATGTGAAGGGAACAGCTCAAATGTACCTGAATATTAAGATACCAGAATTTACATCACCTGTGTTTAACAGCACAGTAAACATATTATGCAAGGACACTGGAATTCTAACAAATTTTAACAGTTTTTTTAAAAATTGGGGGAATATAGCTTAAGTCAGAAAAATCCAATACAGATTTAAAATTATTTTCAGGGTCCTGATCATTATCACTTCCCTTAGTTTCTTAAAAGTTACTACTACCTGTTTAAACTATTAAACATGACTTAATGAAATAATTTACAAAAAATAAAAAATGTTGGCAAAAGAAAGCACAATATTGTAAAATAAATTATTCAAATGACAATGAATATTGCATGTTTTTTTTGCTTACAAATTAATTAAAATGTGTATTCTCCATTAAAAACAAATTTCAAAGATACTTCATTTGTTCTACAGAAACCTAAACTGTACTCAGGGCCTCAAATTCAACCCTTTCTTTTAGATTTTACATTTAAAAATGTAATGAAACATAAAAACCTTTACTGAAAATTATTAATATGAATATTTTTCAAAGATTTAATGCCACAAATGCAATAATTATATATTCAGAGATGCACCCCGCCCCCCAAAATGCCTATGCAATCTACACAAAAATAGTGATAGAAAATTTATAAAATGTAACAGGGTATTTCCTATAACTAAGGTAATAAATATATATCTACTTGATGGTTTTTCTGATGACATAAAAACTTGATTTTATCATCTAGTTTTCATACATTCCAGATTACATATCAACAAACTACAGTAAGCTATAATAAACTTCTACAGTAGAAGTTTAAATATAGGTATTGTCTATTTTAGATAAAATGTTGCTTGAAGAATAAAAACAGATGCATTTTCAGATAAAAATCCTTATTATTTACTACAAAACCATTTTATAAAAATAGTAGGATAGTGATCTCTTTTAAAATAGTTTTGTTTTTAATTCTATTATATAACTTAAGATATATTTAAATTGAAATATGCAATTCTTCCCCAAAACCTTTGAAAAACTCTGCAAAAAGAGGAAACATAGAAAAAGCCACACATCGATATGTGAAAACAATTTCTTAGCCAGTCTTTTAAATCTATTTGAATTGTATATTCTGTCATGCTTTATCTCTTTCAGGCATACTGGGTGGTCCCCAAGTTTTTTAATGATTTCTCTTTTTATCGGTACTGTACTATTATAGAAAAATTCTGATCTGATTCTTTCATGTATTTAACAACTGTATTAACTTAAAGTACTTCAGCACCTCTCGCCAGCTTATATACTATTATTCAAAAATATACCTTCTGCAGTAGTCTAAAAATAAACAATTATACAACTACTTCAGCTTTTCTATACAGTGATATCACTGAGATGAGAAATTTCAAATTATGACCAGGTCAAGGCTTAGTGTTCATGTTTTGATTCAAAAAAATCAATTTCAGATTGATTTTTGTCTATATATCATTATTGTCAGAGGATTAATTGATGAATTTTTCATTTGATGAGCTGGATAGAGTAAGCTTCATGGAACACCGTCAGAATTCTAATTTAGTGTGCTTTTTGACCAGATTAAAAAAAATATTACATTCAATCATAATTTAATGCATTATCTCAAAATACAGAATATATTTTTATTGTTTACTGTTGTATAAAATAAAGAATTTGCATACATGAAAACTTTTTGAAATCCATAATCTAAAATGTATTAATGGCATGTTAATTTCAAATTCACTTTCTAATTTATTTTTGATCTTTTACTGTTACAGTCGAACTGGGGCTGTAAGTAATTTAAGTAGTGTTTATCCTTTAATTGCCCTCATTTTACTTTCATTATTTGACAGTATCATGCTGAGGTTGGGGGAATGTGTGATTACAACATTAGTTTATTTTGACCATTGTAGAAAAGACAGATAATCAAAGGCCTCTTTAAAAAATTCAGTCAATCATAATTGATAATCAATTATCAAACTCTGGCAAAATACCTATAACTTGAAAATGATGTAAAATTAATTTTAAGAAATACAATTCAGAATTTTAAAAGCATACTGTAATAACTCTCAATATAAGTTGAATCAAAAGCAAGTTTATTGGTCTGACAGGAACAAGGTAGCCTAACTAAGTCAATTAGCAATTGTGTATTGAGAGCGCAATACAATAACAGTTCTCAGTATTTATACAAACTAGCCCCAGCAACAGGCATCTTTTACATTGATACAATTTTAGCGCCAAAAAGAGGCTAACCAATCAACATTCAATAAACAAATCTGAACTTTTGACTTTTACCCTGTAACTGGGTAGGTAACTGGGCAGTATATCTAACACATACCACCACCTTATAGCTGAAAAGCTTAGTAGCAGACTAGAATATCTATTATTATTATTATTATTATTATTATTATTATTATTATTATTATTATTATTATTACTATTATTACTATTATTACTATTATTACTATTATTATTTATTAGATTTGTATGCCGCCCCTCTCCGAAGACTCGGGGCGGCTCACAACAGCAATAGAAATAATATAACAGTGAAACAAATCTAATATTAAAATAAAACATATCTAAAACCCCAGCAATTTAAAACCATACAACACATACATACCAAACATAAAATATAAAAGCCTGTGGGAGGATGTCTCAGTTCCCCCATGCCTGGTGATAAAAGTGGGTCTTGAGTAATTTGTGAAAGACAAGGAGTGTGGGGGCCGTTCTAATCTCTGGGGGGAGTTGATTCCAGAGAGACGAGGCCGCCACAGAGAAGGCTCTTCCCCTGGGCCCCGCCAAATGACATTGTTTGGTTGACGGGACCCGGAGAAGGCCAACTCTGTGGGACCTTATCGGCCGCTGGGATTCGTGCGGTAGAAGGCGGTTCGAGAGGTATTCTGGTCCAATGCCATGTAGGGCTTTAAAGGTCATTACCAACACTTTGAATTGTGACTCTAGCTGTCCTTGGATATTAAGCTTCGGTTCTGGAATGTCTTTGCCCACTAAATACATAGAGACCCTTGATTTACCAAGGTCATGGAGATAATCTGAAGGTCAGCGGTTCAAATCTCATCACCGGCTCAAGGTTGACTCAACCTTCCATCCTTCCGAGGTGGGTAAAATGAGGATCCGGATTGTGGGGGCAATATGCTGGCTCTGTTAAAAAGTGCTATTGCTAACATTTTGAAAGCCACCCTGAGTCTAAAAAGAAGGGCGGCATAAAAATCAAATAAATAAATAAATAATGAAATGGGCTGATAAATGGCTAGAGTATGGGTTGAGCACTGCACTAAACTGCATGGTGGAGCACTGCTTAGGAGCCAATAGAACATCTATGCTATGACTTTGGTAGCAGAGAATAATACTTTTTTTCTTCTACCATCAGAGTGTCTACTAAAAATTGTCCAAAGGATAGCATGGAATTGACCCAAGCTGTAGGGGTGGGTTTTCATGTGCTCTTGAAGATACTTAGCTTTAGAAAATTATTTACTTTGAAATCAGGAGGATGTGTTGAGAGAGTGTGATGGACAATGTATTTTAATTTATGCCCCAAGATCTCTTATTGGCTTTTTATGTCATTGATGTCACCTTGCCACATAAGAGAACTGAATGTTAAAAACATGACCATCCTACTCATCAGTCTGAAGAGATAGTTTTGAAAGAACTTAGCCATCAAGTACTCTATTCCATCTCGAAAACCTTTAATTACCTACCAGAAGCTGAATGCTACCCTGAAGATGATAGGTCTATTTTCCTTTTCTATCAATATCCAATGCTACTATTACTTAATTTCTAAATTATTATTTTTTTCCAAAATAAAAATAAAAAATTAAAGAAAAAAGAAAATAAAGTACAAGTAAATAAGTAAAATAAATATAAAGTAATGACTTCCAATCTTTAGAGCAGTTATAAATGCATTCATATTTTATCTCTAATGTTAGATCATAGCTCTCTTCTTTCCATATTCTACCCTTTCAAATCATCAAACCCATAAATGGTGAGCCGCCCCGAGTCCTCAGAGAGGGGCGGCATAGAACTCCAATAAATAAATAAATAAATAAATAAATAAATCATAGGTTCATATTGTTTTTTTACTTTGTCAGCTATAAAGGGGCAGGGTCACTTTTCTGTAATCAAGCAAGTCAATTTTGTCATCTCTGCAAATCCTGTTATCTTCACCAGACGTTCAAGGAATCAATTGTGAATATTTCAGTGTCTTTCCATCTTTCAGCATGTAATAAACACAAAGAATCACCAATAAATCTTTTCTAGTTGTTAGTCCCATCATGAAAAGTTCTGGTTTTAGTTAAATATTAAACTTTAACTTTTTTACATCATTGCACATATTTGAATCCAAAATTTTACAATTCTGCGAAGTACAATAAAATGATTTTTCCTGTTTTCCACATGTCCAACACAGATTTAAAGTGCCTTTATACTGTAGATTAAGAAAAGTTTTTCTGGTGTCATATGCCAATAATACATCATTTCGAAATAATTATCTTTTAAATTATAACAATATGAATTTCAGTCCTTTCAGCCACATATTTTCCACTGATCTATCTGTATGTTATAACTAAGACTGCTAGGATATTTTATAATACACTTTTAAATTTGTTCTTCCATTTCAAATTCAGCAAACACCTATACATTTTAGCAATTATATGTTCTTTTTCGAATTCTGTCTTCTGTTGTTCAGTTCCAAATGTTCTTGTCTACTTTAAATCTTTTTCTTGGCTGTACATATGAAAGCCATTGGAAACCAAATCCTTTTGTAATCAGTGAATCTATTGACTTCATCTTATATTCTCTATGTTTTTGTTCGACAAGTCTTGATATGTCAATCATTTCTTTTTCTCTGCTGTTTCTTTTCAATAAAATGCTTCTGGTGCTGAAATCCACCAGGAATTTTTGGGGACAGCCTGGGATACAGAGGTGGGTTTCAGCAGGTTTTGACCAGTTCTGGAGAACTGGGAGAAGAAATTTTGAGTAGTTCAGAGAAATTGTAAGTACCACCTCTGACTGCCCCCACCCCCAATCTATTCTCTGCCTCTTGAGTCCCAACTGATTGGAAGGAAATGGGGATTTTGCAATAAGTTCTGCTGGAGTTTGGAAGGAACGGAGATTTTGCAGTATCCTTCCCCTGCCACACCATGCCCACCAAGCCAACCAATAGAACCAGTAGTAAAAAAAATTGAATTCCACCACTGCTGGGATATACTGTATCTATCCCATATTCTGAGTATGACTTTTCTGACATAATTTTAAAATCTACATTAACCTTAACATTATTGTATCATAAAAAAATCATACCATCCAAATCTCAGGTCATGCTTCTTTAAATATATAATTGGCGTATTTTTCAGTAACATCCAATTTTTTTCCATCCAAGCCAGACAATTGGCTGAAAACAGAATTTCAAATCAGGCAGTCCCAATCCCCACAATTCTTTTGCCTCTTAAAGAATTTAATCAAAACTACTACTGTATTATGTAAAGTCATAAACTGCAACATTCTGACCTTGCCAAAAGAATATGAGGTTGAATTTTACTAGACAGACAGACAGCTGAACAAAGCAATTAAAGATGTACTTGTGGGAGAGAGCAAGAAAACCGAATATTTTTTTAAAATCTTCATAATAGATAATGCAAGAGAGAGAAATATTTCCAAACTGACTTTTTCATGGAAGGCATCTGAAGAAGTTAAACTGAGATGACAAGAGATGAAATAATCAATTTAACAAATGAATAATTAAGAAATCACTACTCACCAAAGAACATACCTTCAAATGAATAAGTGTATCATATATAACTTTTTTAAAAAACAAAGGTAAAAGAGAATTTTGAGGTAGGTAATGAAACATTTTTTTTAAAAAATAAAAGGAGTATTCAGGAAATGACACATAAACTTTCCCAATGTATGAAAAAAAATCAAGAAAATATAAAATGATCAAGAATACAGTGAAATGATTATGAATCTCTCTGTACTACAGCTGGTCCAGAATACAAACTAGTTGCCAGTGGGCTTCTGGTTGCAATTCAAGGCACTGGTTATTAGTAAAGCACTTCATGGCACAGGACCAAGTTATCTAACTATCTCCCATAGTTTCTGCCCATCTGTGTTGCTCTCACCCTGATTATATTCTGGAAGACGTTAAAAACTTGGCTGTTTTCCCAGGCCTTGGGGTAAGGCAGTGATGGAGAGGCAGGAGACTTCCTTTTTGTTGTTATTGTTCTTAACTGGCCTTATTTGATCTAATGATTCTGGCCAGAATCACTATTTTCTTTGCAGTCAGGCAGCCTCTAATCTCAGAAATAAATAAATATAAAATAAATGAATGAAATACAAATATGTGCAATTTCAAAATTATGCTGGCTGGGATGACACTCTTTGTAGTCCAAAAATGTCTTGTAAGGTCATATGTTCCAAATTACTGATACACATTTTCAAGCTGTTTTCCTGGGGGAAAAACACATGCCACTAATAAAGATGGTACTAGGGATTCAGCATTTGACTTTATTTTTCATCATGGATGACATTTCTTACTAACCCACATTTAGTCTTGTCTGCAAAATTCCTAGAAAAATGGATGTAACTAGATACACTTAGGAAATCATCACATTTTCAAGATGAGGCTAGTTCCTTTAACTTTCAAAATGTTTACCTTAATATTTTGCTAATCTTGGAATAAACACTTATAGCTGTTTTAGAAGACATAGACTCATGAAGCATTCTTTATTTCATACACAACACACTATTTCCTATTTCTACTTCTCTCCTCGCTGTAGATGTGGAGTTAGTTAAATGGGGATGGGAGCGGGTGTTCTAAGAATCCCACGTTGTGCAGATCCACAAAATTCCTGATTGATTCTCATTCCAAGCCCGAAATCTCTCCCAAACTCAAATTGCCTTACCAGTGCCAGAGAAAATTGACCTTCCAAGCTAGCAAAGATGCCCCACTTGATCCATGAGGAAACAGACAGGAGACGTTTATATCAGCTGAAACCCCACCCCTAGTTTGAGCAAAGCTGCCTCCACGAAGCATCATGCAGTGTAATTATGCCGCAAGCACAACCTATCCTGTTGGGACCCTTTGGTTCTCCCCCCCCCTCCCAGTGAAGCGAGGGTGGACTGAAGTCCCGGTAAATTTTTGAGTTCCTTCCTTGGCTGGCAAAAGACATGGCCTGTTTTTGGTCTTCCCTGCTCCCCCCCTCCCCATGCTAGTGGCACATGGACATTCTCTGAGACACTCTGACAGCCCATAGAAGCAGTATGCCGGCGCTTGCAAACATAAGTCCTGCACTTGGCCAAAGGTTTGGGGGCCAGCTGGTGGTTGTGGTGATGTAGGCAGGGCATCCTCATAGTCCCACACGGGATGGTTTAATGTTGTAGTTTGAGGATGCCTGTTCTATGACATCTCATTCATGATCTTGGTGATGATGTAGTTAGGGACTAATTTTTTCAAGCAGCTATGAGGTACAACTCATTTCAACTTGGATTGCAGAAGAGACTAGACATCAGGTTTCCACAGAACATATGCTTTTTGATTCACAAGGTGCTACTTAGGCATTAACTGGATTTGGGAATGGTAATCTTGTGGACAACTACAAAACTGTTACTAAACATTTACTAACATTTGAGCCTGAACCATGTAAAAGGTAAGAGGACTAGGTACACGGGGTTTTGCCAGTTTATAAAACCTGACAAGGTGTGCAGATTCTCCAAATATCTCCAACATACTACTGAAACTTCTACGTTTACAGCTTCTATATGTTGGCCCAAAATTTTTGCATACTCAGCATTTTGCAACCCTTTACTTGAGGTCTCCTAGAACTCTCAATTTTTAGTCTTTAGAATAAAGTTTTGCACAGCATAGTTTTATATCATAAAAAACTACATGCCAAATTTCATCAAAATCTGAGATGGTAAGGTGGGGATGATCTTTAAAATTTGTCCACTTGACATGGAATGACTCATCTGCCAATTTAAACTGAAAAATACTTATCACTGATTCTGGAAGACCCCTCCAGATATGGAGTTCATAGCTTCTAGAACAGAACACAGCTTTCTAATAAAGCAATCAAACAAAATAGATTATGTTTCAGCAATGCATGAACAGCTCAGCAATTATTATAAATAGCTATTTAGAAGCAGAGCAGAAAACACTTTCACTGGTCTATTTTTCTTTTCTTTTTGTCTTTCTTTCTTTCTTTTGTTTTATAAGTGAGAAATTAGGCAACATAAGAAAACAACAGGACAATGTCTGCATGTCTAATAGGCACATCTATATTCACACAAAAACATACTTTAACAGAAAAAAAATAACACAGACAAATTGTACAAAATAAAAAGGATGGTACCATTAAGAGTTGTAACAAATAACGGATAGCAAATTATACATTTATATTAGCAACATGTTAAAAAGACATAATTCTGAATTTTTAGAAAAAATGACATTCCAACATTTAATCAATTCTAATAACTTTACAGGTTGCATAAATCTCTCAAGAGCAACAGCTCAGATGACTGATTATCAATGATGCTTAAAAAAAGCAATTCATTTGAATGTTAATTTCCCAAACCTGTTAAGGTCATTTATTTCCAAAATTTTCCTTCCTTTAAGTTTCCTTTCTGTCATTTTCCTCAAAAAGCTTATTAAATAAGCAGAATGATTTTTGCCCCTTTCAAATGCATTAATTCAAGCACAGACCTGGATGATCCTGTGTACATTTAATACAGATGATTCTCCCAAATGTGGCCAAAAATCATTGCAGAATACAAATAATGCTGCTGTCTAGCCAAAACAAGGTTTCTCTTTGGTTCTTTTTCCAGACTATTCCAAAGAGAGCAAGAATTAAGAAAAACAATATCTACCATGCTAGACAGGAAAAAGGGTACTTTAAAAAACCTACAGTGATCTACTTCTTAACCCTTTTTGATTGTTTGCTGCCCATTTTTGACTGGCTCAGCTGGATATCTGAAGTAAAAATCCTGTAACCAGGGAACAGAAAGAAAATAACTAAACTTTCAAGTTTCCAAAGGAAATATTATGGGAATGCTATATACCGATAGTTCTCATTCAATTCAAATTCCAGTAATTAGTTCCCAAGAACCAGCACTTTTTCTATTTCAAGCAATAACCAGTAATGATCTAGTGGTTAAAGCACCAGGCTGGAAACCAGGAAACTGAGTTGTAATCCTGTCATAGAATGACTGCTAACTGGGTAATGTTAGTCCAGTCACTCTTTCAGTCCAACTCATCTCACAGGATTATTGTGGGGAAAATAAATAGAGAAAGGTATATTAGATATGTTCACTGCCTTGAGTAATTTACAAAAATAATAAAGGCAGGATGAAAAAAAAATCTAATACCCTTTCTCCCAGCTAATTCAGACAAATGAATAGATATTTATAAATATTTTGCAATTTTTTTGTCCAGATTTCTTTCTCTACATTTTCGCTTTCCCAAATGTTTACATTATTATCTCTCTACATGTGTTTCTAATTATTCGATATCGTTTAATACTCAATAAATGTAATTCTGCTCAATATGGTGTACTGATTTTCTCTCTAATCCCTTGAAGGATACTTTGTAATACCTGTTTAGGTTATTTAAAGATGCTCAAAAGAGGTCTCTAAGCTTTGCCAAACATTTCCAGGGATATTTCTTTTAAAAGATATTGACAGCTACCTCAAATTTCATACATTATCTTATTTTTTAATGGTAAGATGGAATCCACTACCAGGAAGAATTTTTTAACAGTTGTTATAATCCTTCCTTATTTATTAATACCACTTTATTGAAATTCATTTAACTTTTCTTAAGTATCATCATCATCATCATCATTATTAATTAGATTTGTATGCTGCCCCTCTCCGCAGACTCGAGGCATGACATTGGAAGAACAGCCTTCATGGGTCAGAAGAGAGAGATATACTAGTTAAAAACAAATGTAAAGCTTCAGAAACTTTTTGAAAATGCTCATGCAAAACACCACAGCCCTCACTCTTAATACATAGCAGCTTGTCTTTTTATGCCTCAATTTTTCCAAAGTCTATCTTCCTAAGAGCCTTATCAAACTGCTAAAAGCTCCAGATAAGCTCCTATAATAATTGTGTGATGATGCTAATTCAAGTTCTTCATTTGCTAGTTACGACTTATAAAGTTTAATGAAATCATTCAATTATCTTTGTTAAGTATGAGTTACAGTTACAGATTGATTCTCTTTAATAATTTATTTTCTTATTTCCCCCCAACAAAGTATTTTTGCATTACGGTTGTATGGCCATGTATCTAATTCATTTATTTTCAATTGATTTTTTTTCACATGTAGTTATTTACTAAATTTCACCTTTTTTGCATGGTCAAAGATCTATTAAAACATATACCTTAGAACACCATTCCATGGTTATAGATATATAGATACAAATACAAATAAATATAGATACATATAATTGTCTCACCATTTATTCAAGAATACTGTATACTGTATATTATTTTTTCATACGAGCATTAATGTTTACTACACTTAAATTCTTTACTAACAAGTATGAGAGAGTAAATAAAGTTTGCTGTCAGTATGACTTGAGATTTGTTTCTGGGTAATCTGCAGAACAATCCTATTAAGAGCTACACACATTGCAAGTACAATGATAGTATTTGGTTGTAAAGATAAAAATCACTGGTCATGACATTGGACAGCCTTCATGGGTCAGAAGAGAGAGATATACTAGTTAAATATAATAACGTTTTAAACAAATGTAAAGCTTCAGAAACTTTTTGAAAATGCTCATGCAAAACACCACAGCCCTCACTCTTAAATACATAGCAGCTTGTCTTTGTAGGCCCACTCAAACAGATAGTTACATACAGATTCCATAACTAGCTATGCATCTTCTACAAATCTGGCTAATTCTCTGTTGAAGTTAATACTGTTAAATGCTTTAAGTACTTAACTATTAAGTACTATATCTATAGTGATAATTAATCCCATCAAGTAAATATCGAATTCCATCAAATAAATACAGTGGTACCTCATCTTACGAACGCCTCTTCTAATGAACTTTTCAAGATATGAACCCGGTGTTTAAGATTGTTTTGCCTCTTCTTCCGAACTATTTTCACCTTACGAACCCAAGCAGCTGCTGCTGGGATGAAGGGGTTTCTTTTTTCCCCCTTTTTTGAAGAAAGAAAAGGGAGGAGCGGCTTGGAGGAGGAAAGATTTTGCAGAGAACAACGTGCTTGCAAAGGCACTGAAAGGGTGTCTTTTGAAGAAAGAAAAGGGAGGGGCGCCCCCCCTTGCCTTTCTTCCTTCCCACTCACCCTTTAGCCTAGCCTTGCTTCTTCCACCCGCCCCCTTTAGCTGCTCCTCCCTGCCCTCTGTTCGCCTCCCTTCTAAAGTTTGGGATTTTCCTGAAGGATTTGCATGCATTATTTGCTTTTACGTTGATTCCTATGGGGTACATTGTTTCATCTTACGAACTTTTCACCTTACGAACCTCTTCCTGGAACCAATTAAGTTCGTATGATGAGGTACCACTGTATGTACAAAAATTTGGAATTTAATTCATTTGCTGACCTGAGATGTTGGATTTGAGGTCCATTCCCCAGTGCACTGAGGGATTTCCCCTCTCTTGTTGCAGGGAGGGGAAATCCTTCCCCATCCTGGAAAAACAGACCTCTAGTCTGTTTAACAGCTAGTTAAAACCCTAGTGAAGGACAGCATTCTGAGCCTGTTAAAATGATGTGATCACTAACATTTTCTTTCCAAACGTGAGTTTTCCGAAAGGCTCGGAACACTGACCCTCACTAGACTTCCAAAATGATAGCATTCACTGCCATTTTTGCCAGATGTGATATCTATCCCTGCGATACACAAAGGTATTTCTCCTCCAGAGGAAAAATCCCCTAGTACACTAGAGGTGTGGATATTAAATTTGGTGAAAAGCTAGTGATTGCCATCATTTTTTCAATTGTTTTCCCAGGTAGGACAGAGTTAAGACGTGGAACCTTTCCCCTGCCATACCATGTTCTGGACGCTCGAGTTCTCTTTCTGGTACTCTGTTTAACAATCACAACTGGAAAAGTCAGGATTGTGGTTGCTGAATGAAGCAGTCCTATGGTCTCTCTCTTACTAATTGTGATTCTGATCTCAATCGTAGCCATAGGTGAAGGCACTGCACTAAGCACGCTAGTGCATCTTAGCCCTTAAAATAAAAATTCCCTTAACTCATAAGAGTTACTGAGCCCCAAGGCTCAGTATTTTTTCTTAATGTAGAACGCAAACACTTAAATTCTATGTTGAAGAACTAAAAGTATCACAATACAGAAATTTTATTTCAATATTTGAAGCAATCTTTCCAATCCCTAATTAAGCCTTGTACACTGAAGATACAAAGGGGAATATCTAGATATTTGTAACATTCATGCATCTCTCTGATTGGACATATTTATTATTAAACTTAGTGGTTAGATATTAGATATTTTTTAAAGTTTATATCTTATTTTCAACATGCTGAAAATAAAATACAAGGTAAAGCCTCCAGATTCAAAAGGGATTTTTGAATTCTGATTCAACTTTGAGTATCAGAAAAGAAATGGTTAAAAAAAATGCCAGAAAACAGTCAAATATGAATTCCATTCTATTAAAGTAAACAAATAATAGTTATTTTCCTGGGCCACCACAGTTAAAATTCAATGACATAATGTTCATATTGTATTGGGCAAAAGCAAAAACCAATAAATCTGCATGTGAAAATCATGAAACTAAGCTAAATATTAAAATAAGAATTTCATCTCTTAAAATCCAAAAAAATATACACACAAAAAAATCTTGGCCAAATGATAGTTTGACAGAATGTCATCCACTAGGGACTTCTTGCCTTCAAAATAGTAAGTGAGGTCTTTAAGTGTAGTCCACTTCCTGTTTCATCTTTTTCTTCAGCACAACTTCATGGAATTTTTTTTCTTGCATCAATTACATATGCCATTGATAAAGAACTATTTTTCATCATGATTGCCTGTGCCTGTTTATGAATAACATCGTAAAACTAAATCACTACATTAAATATAATTTGACACAAGCTATACAGGTAATCAGTTACATCACTTAAATGTAAGGTAAAGGTTCCCCTTGCACATATGTGTTAATCGTTCCTGACTTTGGGGGGGGGGGTCAACTCCGTTTCAAAGCCGAAGAGCCAGTGCTCTCGAAAGACATGGTCCAGCATGACTAAACGCCAAAGGCGCACGGAATGCTGTTGTCTTCTCACCAAAGGTGGTCCCTATTTTTTTTCTTGCATTTTTTACGTGCTTCCGAACTGCTAGGTTGGCAGAAATTGGGACAAATAATGGGAGTTCACTCTATTACACGGCGCTAGGGATTCAAATAACCAAACTGCCAACCATTCTAATCAACAAGCTCAGTGTCTTAGCCACTGAGCTACCGCATCCCTTAAATCACTTAAACATGTCTATGTATGTGGGCTATTTTAATTATAATGAAGAAAGATCAAGACAGACACAACCTTTCCCTGCATCTTATTTAGTTGACTTTGTTTCTTGAAGCATAAAAACTATCCAGAAACTATCAAGAATTCTATTCTTCCCCCACCCCAAACATCTTGTAGTTTTATCTACTGTTGCAAGTCCATAACTGTAATCTGGAAGTAGATTGAAATTTGAGTCTCCATGACCCTCAAAAATTTTTCACACCATTCTTAAAACATTCTTGAGGAACTTTGATATAGTTTTAGATTTATTATATTAAAACCAATATTCTGACTTTATATATTTACATATACTTTATAGATGGAATTTTTCTTTTATTATTATGATCATGACTTCTACTTTGAGCAGAGCGACTGTAGCAAAATGTTGTATGTTATGTTTGTTATGTCTGTTTTTTGAAAAATTAATAAAATATTTTTTTTTTAAATTTACTTGTTGCATGTGCTAGAGTCCCAACTCTTTCACTTACCCACCCCCAACATCCCCATTTTTGGTATATATTACTCATTCAAAGAACACTGAAAAACAAGGTTTGGGGGCATTATCAATTTCTCCCAAACGTATATATGTAGAAAATATTGCTTGATTCCAATATTAAAATGATATGTATATTGTGGTTCACTTTCATGTTTTATGGTCTTAATTTTCTCATTTTATTTCCCTATGCAGCAAATCTGCAAAAGTTCGTTTAAGAACTGAACTTCCCCATGATATAACTTTTTGATAAGCTTGATTTTAAAGCTAAGCCAATTTTGTTAACTATTATAATTTTATAGTTTTTCAAAATAAAACAGTAAGGAAGCTACTTCAGTTTTTAAGAAGAAAATGTTTTGCTGGTAACAGCTGAAAAACATATCAAAAGTCATTCAACTACCATTCCCCCCAATACAAAGTGACTTGACGGGCCAGATTGACACCAGGAAACTCTTCTCTGAACGAATAGGCCAATAGCTGAATGGCAGAATCCTCCATTACCACTGCCTGAATGTCAGATAACACAAAGAAAATGTTACAAAGGTCAAAGAATGGAGATGGTTCTTTATAGCTGAAAGTACAACTCCTTAGTATGAAAACAATGAAAAAGGCCACAAAGCCCAAAATTAGCATCTCTTTTATCAACTGCTACAAAATATTATAGGGATGAGAAAAGCTTTTATATATAAAATCAGTAGATGAGCTCCTCTACTCAGTACCTTCAGCAATATAAAGTAAATTTGCCACATTTCAGTTTAAAAGTTTCACATTGACTATAAACTACATGTAGAGAAGGCAAAAGATTAAAACAAGAACTTTATTTGATATAAAAAAGGAAGCCCTATGATTACTAACATAAAACAATATCATCAGAAAGAATTTAAAAAGTAAATGTAATTCTTTTACAAAAACCAGTTTACTTCATTTCTGTGTCTCCAAAGGTTTGTTTCATGAATATTCTTTTTTTAAATTCCAAATTCAAATTCAACTACATTTTTTTCTTAAAAGTTTTTTTATAATTAAAATTATTACTGCTAAATTGGTTAATCTCTCTTAATGCTTCTTAGGAAACATACACCTTTTTATTTTACCTAAAAATTCATGAATGCCTAAAGACATAAGTAAGTGAAACTTGAAGACTATATTAGAAAATTAATAGATTAGGTTTGTCCATTTAATCTATTTCTGCTGTACACTCACCAACATAACCTATATTTCAGGCAGAAAACTTTTCTATCCAGACTATCACAGATCAATTTCAATTTAAGGTGCATGTGATCCAGGTTTTCTACTATTTTCTACTATTTTCTAATTTCAAAATATTTTAAGAAAATGCCATTAGTTGACTTGCAAATATTTATTTTAATTTACTTTCATTCACTCATTGTCAATTCTAATTATTAGCTATTTTAATGTATAAAAATATTTCTAATCAAAATACTGATGAACATGAATTAACTAATCTCAACAAAGCAGAACAAAGCAAAGTGATTGCTACTACTTTCATCTGCATTATTAATATTTATTTAATTAATTTATGTGCTGCCCATTTTGCTATCCAGATATTAAGCATACTTTCTTGTGTGTTGACTTGTTGTACTAAAATAAGATATCAACTTTCCTTAAGTTAGAGAAAAGTTCCCTGATGATGGGCTTCAGCACCAGTCAGAAAGTTCAGAACACAAAATCTCTGGTCCTAGTGATCGATCCAGATCGGTCCTTCCTTAACTTTGTATGCAATGACAATAATTTTTTAAAATTTAAATAAAAGATAAAAGTAACTGAAGTACAGTATTTAAAAATAAAGAGAATGTGAAAAATAAAGGGAATGGCAAAGTATTGCTGTTCATCTATATGTCAGCAATTTACACAATATTAGCAACAGGTTTTATTTAGTGAATCATGAAAATACTGTATATCCAGGATTAGAAATTGTTAGCTTCTAATTTAGAATCCCGAACTCATTTTTTTCCACGTATAGCACATTTATCAATATTCTAACATTACTGATTTTTCCAATGAAATTGAGTATTAAAATAAGATTGATTTTAGATCATAAATTCACCAGATTAAGGGATGTTCAAACTTTTTTGTGCATGGCTATGAACAAAGATAATTATATGAACTAAGAACACTACGATATTTATAATTTAGAAGTTTACTTACAATTTTAAGTGTAACAACAACTTCTTACTGGACTATGCATCCTGGAAGATTATGTTATTTAAATTAGTTTACAAGAAAGTTACCACATAAAACTACATTCGACTGACTTTCCCACTATTGTATAATAAAAGCAAATTTCTTCTTAAAGAAACATTTTATAAACATTAGAAATAAATGAAGTCTCTAAAAATTTTTCCTAAACCATATTAAGCAATAAAAGGAAATAGTTAAAAATAATTTTCCATTGAATGTTGGTGAGGACGTTTAGGTCAGAATGCATAGCCAATTTTATTTCCAAATAGTCTATAGGTGATTAACATGAGAAAGGAACAAGATAAAAATATACAGTGGTACCTCAAGATATGAACCCCTCGTCTTACGAACAACTCGTGATACGAACCCGGGGTTCAGAAAAAAATTGCCTCTTCTTACGAACTTTTTTCGAGTTACGAACGCCAAACCCAAACTTCCGGGTTCGGCGTTCGGAGGCTCCTGGGAAGCCGCCCGGCTGTTTTAAAAGGTGACCGCCAGGCTGGGGGGCTTCCCAGCACCCCCCCAAACCCCGAACCCGGAAGTTCGGCAAAAGTTCAGGGTTCGGGAGGTTGCTGGGAAGCCCCCCAGCCCGGCTGTCACCTTTTAAAACAGTCTGGCGGCTTTCCAGCAGCCTCCCGAAGCCGAACGCCAAACCCGAACTTCCGCGTTTGGCGTTCGGAGGCTGCTGGGAAGCCCCGCCGCCCAGCTGTCACCTTTTAAAACAGCCTGGGGGCTTCTTGGCGGCCTCCCAAACGCCGAACCCGGAAGTTCGGGTTTGGCGTTCGGGAGGTCGCTGAGAAGCCCCCAGGCTGTTTTAAAAGGTGACAGCCGGGCGGCAGCGTTTTTTTGCGGGGGTTTTTTTTGGTTGCACGGATTAAACAATGTTTCGTCTTACGAACCTTTCGTCTTACGAACCTTCCCCTGGAACCAATTAGGTTCGTAAGACGAGGTATGACTGTACTGGTGGTGATTTAAGAAACAAGAGAGAAGATGAAAAAGGAGCGATGACTTGGCAGCGTTCATGACATATTTGACTTTCTGTCTGAGAAGACCTTAATATATCTACCCAGTGTAACCAGTGTAAATTTGTAGCAGTCCTTAAACAAAATGACAAAGGTTTGGAATAAAAAACATATCAGCACATATCTGACGAGACACAGAAAGACTTATCAGTTCAAAACAAAAACTAAAAAAACCCCTTGTTCTACGACAGAAATTGACAGTGAAAACAACTCTCCATAAGGAAGACTTCAAAACAAATGAGTAAATATCAAAAAGTAAGAAACACAGAAAATCTTAGTAGCAATGTTGTACTGTATGAAGTCACAGTGACAGAAAACTTTAATTATTCCTTCATCTGCCAGGAGCCAAACTCTTTCAAACCTGGTCCTTGCAGAAAAATGTCTTATTTGTCTTGCAGACAACCTTGTCTTTCAGAGAGAAGATAAACGACAATCGTCTATTCTTGAACTGATACTAATCTGTAGAGAAAACCTAGAAAGAGCAGGAATACTGGAGTAAAAGAGAATGCATAATCTTGGAATTAGTTGGGGTTTTTTACATATTTTTTCTACATTGATTCAAGTACTGAATCCTATTTTGAATATCATACTTTAAGTTTGATTGAAACGCTCTGAAATAAGTTCTGATTAATAATAATAATGATAATAATGATAATCATCATCATCATCATCAGGTTCTAGAAACCAAACCATATAAAGAGACTAAAGGAACTAAACATATTTCAGTATTTGTGAATATTAGAAAAATAATTATACAGTATGCGATTATTTGTCCTGTTGGGAAAATTAAAGTGATTTTGCCAATTTTTATGAAGTTGCATTAAATGTTACTGAAAATTGCAAAAACTTAAGAAAGTATTATAAGCATTCACTCTGTGTATGCTGTTGTCTAACAGCATTACCAATATTCGTATTCTCTAACCTTGATTGATTGCCTACTCACATTTCTAAAGCCAATCAACTTCTTGAGAGATGTATTGAAAACCAAAGAAATTGACCAGTGTCATAGAGAAGAGGTTCTCAGTCCAGTATTAAGCACAACTGGCGCAAAGCCTGCCACAACTCAGTTGCTAACTCCTTTTTGAGCTGGAACTACAAATCTGGGAAGACCCTTAAACTACACATCAGTTTCATCTGGGGAACTGCTACTTTGTTTCAAACTAGAACTAGAATCTCCATGGATCAGTGGGTTAATAGCCACTTAATCTTGATTGGGTTTATTTTAATCTTATTCCTTTCCTGCTTTTATGCACTGGAACAACAACTTGATGGAATCGCTCATACAAGCTGGGTTGAGATACATTGCTAGATATCACAAGTGTACTGATGACCCCTGCTCCTTTGCTGACAGATGTGTTCACCAAGTGGCTTCATATAGGTGTTAAATAGGAGAGGCAAAAAAATTACGTTCTGGGTCAACCCAAATTAGGGTTCAATTTTTTCTCCATCGATATCAACTGAAACTTGCAGAAAAGGGGAGTTCCAATGCAACACTCGAATCAATTCCTACAGTCATTCCAAAAGGATACCATGTCGGTAATATTGAGGACCAATGGGAAATTGAAGAGAGAAAGGATGATTGCACTACCCTTATTCCTGCTATGCTAGAGAAATCAATGCTGTCTTAGGGCTACAGCCCAGTATGAACTCTGATTGAAGAGTACAGGTAGTTCATTTCTTCCAGAATTTTTTAAAGCTGTAGCTAGACCTTTTCTTGTGTTGGCCAACTCAAGCTCCCAGAGATTGACATGAATTCATGGGTGAAACATTCAAATCACCTGGAAGCTATAGTACATGGGGTGGGTGGGGTGGGTCCAGGATTAAAGCACTAGAACAGAAGAGATCTGAGGGGTTTCTCACATGGCAAAGGTGCCCCTTGAATATCTGTACCTGATGCAAATTCCATTTAAGAGCTGTTGCTATCCAGAATTCCCTATTTGGAACAACTGTTCCGTTCACCAGAAGTGTTCCTTTTTAAACCATACCAGTTGATGATTTCACTACAACACTTTAATCCTATGACTTGTAATTCAGACCACATTTTGGCTCAATTTTCCGGATTTCTGATTTTAACCAAGTCCATTCAGGAAAGTTTACCATTAACTGCAAATGCAAAAGAATTCCAAATTCAACTTAATAGGAAAGGGTTTTTTTCTAGACAAAAAATCAACAATATAATAGTTACAATAGAACTTTATAAACTGCAAATGATCCAGCTATTTATTTCTGCTCATCTTTTTTTTACATTAAAACAAGCAGCCCTCCTTAAAATATGACGTTGGTGGAAAGAATTCCCAGAACTCTTTTCAGAATGCTTCAATGCTAAGATTTTCTAACAGTAATTATGACAATTCATAGTAATGTGGTTCAAATCTGAGGCAATTATAGTAAGAGTTATGGATTTTTTCATTAATACATTTGGACAAGTATAATTCAGCTTTTCAATACAAATAAAAAAATATTTTATCCAAAGTTGATAGATAGATTTGAGATTTGATAATCACCTTGCTAAGTCACTACACTTTGAGAATATTTTCCTTAGTATGACTACTATCCACACATTTCTTACATTTTCAGCATTATTATTCAGTGAACTTCACTACCTTTGAAATCATCTGTAATTGTATGTTCTCTCGCCATAAACTACTCTTTTACTTTCCAAACTTGCAAGCAGGGATATTGCTTTCATGTAACATATGTTTTCTAGATAATATTCTTTTATTGCAAGAAATTTTATAGCAATACCATTGGAATGTTTATAATGGAAAAGAAACACTTTTTAAAATTAATTTTGTATAAATTATCCTCAACCCTAGAGATTCCCTGGAGGGAAAGAACATATCTGAATTTCACTATACAGTGCCACAGGCAGAAAGTGAGAGAAACTAAACAAGCCCATCCTGAAGGAGAAAAACCGCCTGCAGCTGCAAATGACCTATTACATGTCTCACTGGAAATGTTTTCATGTTGTAATTTGGTAATTTCAAGAAAAAAAGACAATTATCAACACCTACAGTTTGTTCTTCTGTTGTTATTTGATTTTATAAAGGATTTTTAAATCAAAGATGACATATTATATTTAAAAGGACATTGTTTTCAGATGATTATGATATTACATAATTTTTGTGTGAGAATCCCTGTAGCAGATTTATTTTGTGATTAGTTACAGCAAGAGGTTTGCAATGGCAGATACTTTTTTTTTATTCCACAACTAACATTCTAATAGATCAAAGAATGTTTTTCAGCTATACTCTCAATAGTTTCAATCAGCATATCTTTTTATTTCTTCTTTGAATTCCATGGTCTTATTTTCATTTTGATAGCTACAGAAAATCCTGAGTATATAAACATGGTTCATTGGGATTGGCATTTAAACAGCTATGAGAAATATTAGCTAATTATCAAATATTTTAAACATAGAATAAAATAATTGCTTTATAAACTGACAGTCTTCCAGATTACAGGTCTGCCAAACAAACTTTAGAAAAGCCGTTGCCAGAAATATAATTCATGGCTTATTCATTCTGAGAAATTTCAATAAGCACTTGTAAAAGGTCTACATTGGTAAAAATGATGCCGTTCCATATAGAGAACAAGACAACAAACAATCCTTCTTTCCACTTTTCATATGGGGGCCCGAATTACCAAAGTATTTGCAGTAAAAATCTTGTAACTTTCTCAGAATTAATAGAATTTGATCATATAGGTGAATCCACAGGGTATGATAAAAAGAAAAATTAAACTGTGACAGTGTGATCAAGAACTCCAACTGTTTGTATATGCAATCTCTATTAAAAATAGAAAAACTTCAATCACACTGTTCCAGATGCCATCTTCAGTTTTTTGACCACAACTTATACCCATGATGGCAAACCTATGGCCTGCGGAGCCATATCAGTGGGCATATGAGCTCAGGTCCGGCGTGCATGCATATACTAGCCGGCTGATTTTGGGGCCTTCTGGACCCAGGAAGTTGGGAAACAGCCTGTTTTCAGTCTTCGGAGGGGGTAGGGAATGCCCAATTTTTGTTCTCCCTAAGATCCATAGCCTTTCTAGAAGCCTGGAGAGGGTGAAAACAGGCTTCTCCACCGGAAGTCCTCCGGAGGCTAGAAACATTCCATTTACCAACTTCCAGTTGAACTGGAAATACCCCGTTTCCCAAATTGAAGAAGCTGGCAAAATTATTTGCCACCAATCTCCTCAGATAAAATCATTGAAGTTTCCAAAGATGGCCATGAATTCAAGATAGAGACAGTTCAGTGGCCCCACAATTCTGTAGTCATTTGCAAGAATGAAATCAGCAAACAAAAATTCATTTACATTATAAATTCAGAAATGACTCCAATCCCAAAAAAACTTCATTCATGGCCTGACCTATCCATACTATAACAAATTCACTCCCGTGAACTCTGAGCAGAACTCAAAAGACGTCATGACCAAGTATATACTGACCTATTCATTGATTACCTAACTGACTGCATCAAAACTAAATCCCGCAATCCACCATCAAACATTCAACCCCCATCACCCCAACCAACCCAACATCCAATATCCAGCCCACCTTCAACCCAAACCAACCCCTCATCATCCAAAATTAGGTAGACATGCTCCTTACATCCTCAACATCAACCACTGAACCTAAATGCAAACTAATGAATCCAAGAAGCATCGTAAAGAAAATTCCCAAACTTCTTCTCTTACTAAAAACTGCTAAATTTGACATTATATTTGTCTATGAAACATGGCTGAATGCATCCCTCTTACTCCATTATCATAGTAAGAAACTATCATGTTTATTGATCCGATCGCAAAACCCGTAGAGACGATGGAGTTGCCATCTTCTACAAAAAAATCACTAAACCTAAAAAATATGCAAGTTACACATGAACTCGATCTTCCATATACCACCTTCTGTGAACTGACCTTAAATACTATGTTTGCCTTCCTACTATGTTATAGAGCCCGATTACGATATCACACATGCGAACAAGTTAACCTCACTACTAACGTGGGCAGCCTTCTACCTACACCCTCTTATTTTTCCTTGCTGACCTCAACCCACGTCATATTAACTGGACCCTAAGTGACTGTACAACTGAATCCATATATTCAACTTTTTACAATGCTATACCAATCTAGGGCTAGATCAACTAATAACAAACAATACTAGACTCAGCAATTATCTCAATTCCATCTGCAACAGTTTACACTCAATTTATGGATTAAAAATAAAATAACCCTTTTTCAATAGAGACCACAGCATGATTGACTTTTGTCTCAATATACATTCTTACAAACCCCCCCATAATGATGAGATAACCATTACAACTTTTAAAAAGCCTACTATATCATAGACACCGACCTGTCATCTCTTGATTGGGAAACATTATTCTCGGGTTATATAATACTGCCAAAGCCTCCTACAACATCTTTTTGCTCAAAATCCAAAGTCATTAAAAGGCACGAAGAGTTGTTAATCTAATTTTGCTTAGCTTCTTCTCTGGCAGTATTACACTGCTAACCAGAGCATACAAAACATTTGCTAGACCAATTCTCGAATACAGCTCATTTGTCTGGAACCTGCACTGCACTGGACATTAACACAGTTGAGAGAGTCCAGAAATATTTCATAAGAAGAGTCCTCCATTCCTCTGCTCACAACAGAATACCTTATTCCACCAGATTTGAAATATTGGGCTTTAATCTGATCTAAATGTAGTTTGCATCTGCCACAATGTCTTATTTGTCAATGACTTCTTCAGCTTCAACCACAACATGCACGAGCACACAACAAATACAAACTTAATGTAAACTGTTCCAAACCTGATTGCAGAAAATACGACTTCAGCAACAGAGTAATCAATGCCTGGAATGCACTACCCGACTTTGTGGTTTCTTCCCCAAACCTCCAAAATGTTAACCTTAGGCCAGGGGTCCCCAACCACCGGGCCGCGGACCAGTACCGGGCCGCGGGGCATGTTGCACCGGTCCGTGGAGTCAGCAGCTGCCGGCCCTCATGCCGCCACCCCCTCCCTCCAGCGCTTCGCCTCCCGCCGGGCAAGAGGCCTCGGGAGGCAGGTTCTGCCGGCCACAGGACGATGGATGGGACAGAGGGGCGGGAAGGACCGAGAGGCTCAAGCCTCTTTTGGCTTCTGCCGCGGGGCGCTTTTGCGTTTTTGGCTGGGGGGAGGCAGGAGGGCCAGCCTGACCCCCTCTCTCCAGCGCTTAGCTCCCGCTGGGCAAGAGGGCTTGGGAGGCAGGTTCTGCCGGCCACAGGACGATGGCGGGAAAGAGGGGCGGGGAGGACCAGCACCCCCATGCTTAATCCCGCCCCCAACCATGCCCCTTTCCGCCCCCACTGGGCCATAGAAAAATTGTCTTGCTGAAACTGGTCCCTGGTGGAAAAAACGTTGGGGACCACTGCCTTAGGCTATCTACTGTCAATCTCTCTCACACACACCCAATCCTGTGGACTGGCCTTGGCCTTTAAAAGCCAAAATGAAAATCTTTCCTGAAGCACTGTGAAAGAAAATGAAGCACTAGTTGTCACTGCCTGAAGGTACCAACATAACTTTTGGAAAACAGAGTCTAACAGCATGCACAAATCTCAACCTCAACAACAAAATCTGCAAATTGTTATACGTTCTATACTATAAATATAGCTACAAGTGCTATGTAAAATCAGTGGAAAGCATGAAACCTGTGCCACTATGAAACTGTGTTAGGGTTAGCTTTCTGTTCTGAGTCTTCTTTCTTATTTCTATGTTGCTGTACAATTATAAAACTGAATTTCACTGGGTACTTTTTGACAGGAAAGCAATGAATGTATGTATACTTATTAACTGTTTTAAAACATCATAGAGATAAGGCAATCAATTCTGAATCTATGAAATATTCATCTTAGGTATCTACTGAAGCATGTAGGGTTATTCTCTCAAACATTAGTAATTTTTTTACAGTTTCTAAAAAGTGCAATATTAAAGACATAAAGATTGGCAGGACTCTTTCACACTGAACCAGTTCTTGCGTGATGTAATTGATATTTAATGTATTTAGGTATTATTTTGTGGAACGTATGTATTTCTGAGATTTAAATCATACACTTCATGTCAAATGTAGAAGGAAGCAGAAGGTTTTGTGTTCAAACAAAGAAGCAGATATCTCAAAATGGGTTACCTTCTCATTTTTATATTTTCTATATTGTTCCATATTGTATTTCATATTTATCAGTCACAAATACCCATTTAAATCTTGCTAAACATAGCATATTGTTATTTTGTGACAATATATATAAAAAGTATAAGTATTGATTACAAAAAGAACAAAGATTATGTTATTATACCTTCACACAGCAGAAAGATTTCTTTTAAAAAAAAGAAAAAATAAGAATGTAAACAAAAGGTTAAAGATTAATAAATAAAAGGACTCTTTTTCATTTTAGGCAAGGCTAATAAAAATGTTCAATTAATTATTACATCTTATTGACAGCAGATTTCCCTGGGGAAGTCATTTAAAAAGTTTAACCCCTGAGCAAATTATAGTTTCTCTTGTCTTTGAAAGTGTCGAGTGCATTGATTGTAACTGCAAAGAAGGGTTATCTTCTGCCTAGAGATTCACTTTCTTTACAATCTTAAACACTGTCTCCTTCCCAAACTGGCTTTGATTCATCAAGTTAAGCCACATCAGATGATATGAGTCTCCGAGTCTGCGGAGAGGGGCGGCATACAAATCCAATAAATAAATAAAATGAAAGCAGAAGTAGCACAGAAAAGAGGCCAGCTGTTAAAATAAAATACAATGTGCAAGAGGATCACAAATGTATATAATAGGACAAAGCTAGAGAGAAAAGCAGATTTGAAAAAGATTTCAGTGACTAAACATGAATAATATGATAGAAATTAAACACCATTTTTATACTTGCTTTCTCTGCATTTAAACTCATCTCGCTTACTTGAAATTCTAAACATACCTAAAACAACAAGGCTTTTTATATACCTACTTAAAACTATATCTCCCCGCTTTCTCTTTAACATACAGAATCACTATGCGGTATCCCTTACAAAGTATTAATAATATAGAATTCTAATATCCAAATGAATTAAGGAAAATATCACCTAATTCTTAAAACAATAAAAAAGATCAGTTGTTACTAGGAATATTTTGTAATATTTTTCTGTATTTAAACATGTGGGTTATTAAAACTGAAGAAATACTTTAAAAAACATTTAGACTGTGCAAGAATATTAACAAAACAATACTACAAATCACATCCCATTGTAACAGATTCACTAATATATATTTACTCTCATTATCTTCGAAATCTGAAACTTTACACCACTATTAAAATTCAAGTACAGTTACTGCAATGAGACTTATGCTACTTTGCACATGAATCATAGACAGTGTTCCCAAACTTCCACAAAGTAATTGGATTTTCAGAACTGCAAGTGGTTTTATTCCAATTCACTCATGACAGGGCCAGGAGGTAATGATACATCTGCCGTGATGCAACAAGCAGACCTGTCTTCTGTCAAGAATTGAAATCATAAAGGAATAAGCTGTCATTAACAACCTCTCTTCAAACACTAGAGCTGTCATCTCATTGTTTTGTTCTACTGGCTTGGGGGGCAATGTGGCTTCATATAGTCTGTCAATGAGAATTTAACTATTCTCCTTACTTTTCCATTAGCCACTTTTTCCAAGCTTACCCAAAACTATGACAAATTCTCAACATAAAACCAATTGTGAGAAATATCCATGTAGCTTGTCTTTTGGAAATTCATTAATTCAATCTAAATTCCACAGACACTGCTGTGCATTCCTAATAAAAATGTATTTTTAAATTGACATTTAATGCTCTGCATATTTCATAAAATTTATTTCCTTAATATTTGTATCTTGCTAGTTGAAATGAAAGGCTTTTTTCTGGCAATGGAACTCTTTCTTAGTCTCATTACCCCTCTTCCCCACTACCCCAACATTCATATATCCTCAAAATCTGTTCGTAATAAAAATGGAGAATGTATGTGGGTTGAAAAGAGACAATAAAATCTTTGTGTACAAGAACAAGACCATATTCCTCCCTTTATCAATGCGTAAAATAATTATCTACTTCCGACTAATAATATAACAATTACTATAAATTAATTTAAGCCTCCAAAACTCCAGAAATGTATAGAATATTTTAAGACAAACCATATCATATGGACATTCTGTGTAAATATGCAAAATAAGACTACTGTAAAATTAATGATTTCATGGAGGTAAAAATACAGGAACGAACAGAATTAGAGCAGATATTCTTTTATAACCCAGAAGTCAAATTGTCGTCAACTTTGGTGTGTTTTATGACGGTCGCTAAGGCAGAACCAATCCATAGGTCCTTTGACAGCTATGTGATCCCAGGCAGGTTAATACTAATATACTGTATTACTGAAGTGTATTTATATAGTCTGTTTTATTTTGTATTGATGTTGTGATTTAGTTTATATTTATTTAGTGTAAAGTAGCGTGAATCATTGACTTTGCATTATACAAATAAATCAAATAAATAATATATTCTGCATAATCTGATTTTATGAGAAATACCAAGCCCCTAATCTAATATTAAATTATTAGCATATATTTCAACAATTCACCCTGAGATCTTGAAATGACAGTCATTGCTAGGTTAGATATGCAAAAAGTGTTAATATGTACAGACTAAATTTCTGGAGCGTATGGTGAAAAAGAAAATGGATTTCCCATTATTTCTTGATTTTATTCTTTCTGCTCAAATTATTACAAATTATATTATCAACCAGAAGTTCAGATGTACCATGCAACTTGTCAAGGATTCTTTAGATACTGTTGGTTTAATTTGATTCTGAAAGCTGTGTATTCAAAGTATATTAGTAGTTTGAGCTGAGTGTGCATTATTATTATTATACATATATGTCGGGCCTTACTAATAATTATCAAAATGTTTACCTAATGTTGTAAACCACAACAGATTTTACTGGATATATAATAGACTGCAATGAATCTAATATACTGCCAATCAACAGAAAATTTTTTTATACAAATATGCAAAAATGAAGTAGTTTATTTTCTAGAACCTTATACATTTGAGGGTTTTTTCAAGAAAAACATTCTTTAGTACAGTGTTTCCCAACCGTGGCAACTTGAAGATATCTGGACTTCAACTCCCAGAATTCCCCAGCATTTGCTGGCTGGGGAATTCTGGGAGTTGAAGTCCAAATATCTTCAAGTGGCCAAGGTTGGGAAACACTGCTTTAGTAGATGTGAAAGCTATGAGTGTATCACCTAACCTCAGGGTAACTGATCACTGAAAATACAAATAAGTAAAAATATAAGGAATAAATATTAAAATAAATTCAAGATCAAGATTATTATATCTTTAGAATGTTATCTATTGTAATTCTACTTAGATACTTGATAAAATGATAAGCAAAAAAGTAAATGTTAATGGCATTTCGCTCTATCTAAACTGCAACTCCCAAATTAAAATGGGGTATTTATTTTTTACGATTTCCAATTGTATCTTTGGTCATGTATATTCATTTCTATATTGTTATGTAAATGAGTTTGATATGAACGGCATACAATTAAATACTTATCACAATAAAAGGTCAGCTAACAATTCTTGCCCTTCTGTTATACTTTACTGATGAAGAAGCAAGATAAAATTCCCCACAAGGAGATAAAGGAGAGAGGCAGCTTAATTTCTTGCAGAGAGAAGTGGGTTTTATTCCTTTAGTCCCTTACACAATGTTCTGCCTCCAGTCAAATAGAATTATTAATTCAAGTTGTCATAAAATCCTGGGATTCCACAAAATCCATCCTATTATATGGGTACAATGACTGATGCAATGTATTCTTGCATGCTAGATTTAAATTCTAGAATTATCCATATTATTTTTATTGCTCATAAAGACATATTTTATTCACCCATCCTTATTTAGCTATCTAGTTATGATGCAATTACCAGGCTGTAAAGCAAAAGGCTTGCTAAGTAATCATGTGACTGAGAGAGAGGGAGCCTACAAGGATCACTGCTTGGTGTAGTCTTATTCAGATAAAGCTCTCTCATATACCTTATGCCACAATTATTCTTACTGTGGCATGCATTGTTGTCAGGTGTATGGGTTTTGTCATAAATGTATGTATTAGTTGAATTTCTAAAAATTACCTATGTACTTGCAAATGGTTGCTAGCTGAGGTAGTCATTATAGGTGAGGTGGATATAATTTTATTTTCCTATCCCTAATCTTCCATCTTGGTATGTCGGGAATCTAATCTTACCTTCATGTCTCTTGTTACTGCTATCTCTTCCTAATATCTCCCTCCTCTTTCTGAGAGATTTGAGTTGAATTGGGTCAGCATAGGTTGATTTTTTTTGTAGATACTAATTAGCTGTTGTTATTGCTTGATCAGAAGTACTGCATCGCCTTGTTCTTTTTCTGTTAATTTTATTGCTGGATTTTGTTAATACAAGTGTGGCAAAGGATGGGTTTTTAGAAAATTCAAAAAAATTAAGTTTTATTATCAATTTACCAGAAACTTAATTGCCACTAATCAGAAAATCCTTGTAATGGGGTTTTATAAATTCCATCACATACAGTGGGGGGGGTGGGGTGGGGGGGGGAAGGAGTATTTAGTCAGGCACCAATTGTGCAAGTTCTCCCACTTAAAAAGATGAAAGAGGCCTGTAACTGACATCATAGGTAGACCTCACCCTTGAGAGACAACATGAGAAAACACATCCAGAAAATCACATTGTCTGATTTTTAATGAATTTATTTCCAAATTATGGTAGAAAATAAGTATTTGCTCACCTACAAACAAGCAAGATTTCTGGCTCTTGCAGACCTGTAACTTCTTCTTTAAGAGGTTCCTCTGTCTTCCATTCATTACCTGTAGTAATGGCACCTGTTTGAATTTGTTATTAATATAAAAGAAACCTGTTCAGAACCTCAAACCGTCACACTCCAAACTCCACTATGGTGAAGACCAAAGAGTTGTCAAAGGACACCAGAAACAAAATTGTATCCCTGCACCAGGCTGGGAAGACTGAATCTGCAATAGGCAAGCAGCTTGGTGTGAAGAAATCAACTCTGGGAGCAATAATTAGAAAATGGAAGACATACAAGGCCACTGATAATCTCCCTTGATGTGGGACTACACGCAAGATCTCATCCCATGGGGTCAAAATGATCACAACGGTGAGCAAAAAAACCAGACCCACATGGGGGAACCTAGTGAATGACCTGCAGAGAGCTGGGACCAACGTAACAAAGGCTACCATCAGTAACACACTATGCCGCCAGGGACTCAAGATTCTGCAGTGCCAGATGTGTCCCCCTGCTTAAGCCAGTAGATGTCTGGGCCTGTCTGAAGTTTGCTAGAGAACATTTGGATAATCCAGAAGAGTATTGGGAGAATGTCATATGGTCAGATGAAACCAAAGTAGAACTGTTTGGTAGAAACACAACTCATCGTGTTTGGAGGAGGAAGAATGTGAGTTGCATCCAAAGAACCCCATACCTACTGTGAAGCATGAGGGTGGCAACATCATGTTTTGGGGTGGTTACTCTGCAAAGGGACCAGGACGACTGATCTGTGTACATGAAAGAATAAATGGGGCCATGTATTGTGAGATTTTGAGTGCAAACCACCTTCCATCAGCAAGGGCTTTGAAGATGAAACATGGCTGGATCTTTCAGCATTACAATGATCCCAAATACACCGCCAGGGCAACGAAGGAGTGGCTTCGTAAGAAGAATTTTAAGGACCTGGAGTGGCCTAGCCAATCTCCAGATCTCAACCTTATAAAAAACTTTTGGAAGTAGTTGAAAGTCCGTGTTGCCCAGCGATAGCCCCAAAACATCACTGCTCTTGAGGAGATCTTCATAGAGGAATGGGCCAACATACCAGCAACAGTGTGTGCCAACCTTGTGAGGACTTACAGAAAATGTTTGACCTCTGTCATTGCCAACAAAGGATATATAACAAAGTATTGAGATGAACTTTTTTTATTGACCAAATACTTATTTTCCACCACAATTTGGAAATAAATTTGTTAAAAATCAGACAATGTGATTTTCTGGATGTGTTTTCTCATGTTGTCTCTCATGGTTGAGTTCTACCTATGATGTCAATTACAGGTCTCTCTCATCTTTTTAAGTGGGAGAACTTGCACAATTGGTGTCTGACTAAATACTTTTTCCCCCACTGTATTTTGTCCTACATAAATTAATAACAACATATTATCATAAAACACTGCAATGCAAATTTAATATTAAGCATCACTTGTATACTTCATTTAAATATACAGTGGTACCTCTACCTAAGAATGCCTCTACTCAATAACTTCTCTAGATAAGAACCGGGTGTTCAAGATTTTTTTGCCTCTTCTCAACAACCATTTTCCACTTACAAAACCAAGCCTCTGAAACTGTAACCGGAAAAGGCAGGGAGAAGCCTCCATGGGGTCTCTCTAGGAATCTCCTGGGAGAAAACAGGGCCAGAAAAGGTGGGGAGAAGCCTTCGTGGGGCTTTTGTAGGAATCTTTTGGGAGGAAACGGCTTCCACCCTCCCTGTGGTTTCCCCAATCGCACGCATTATTTCCTTTTACATTGATTCCTATGGGAAAAATTGCTTCTTACAAACTTTTCTACTTAAGAACCTGATCATGGAATGAATTAAGTTCGTACGTAAAGGTACCACTGTACTGCATTAAAATGCATTTCTTTATAAAACCATAGGAGCTTAAGTGCCTTCTAAGATCAACTTCTTATATTTTTACCTGAGACAAATCTAGCTAGTAAAATTATATTTTTAAAAGATCCAATTTAACAAATCATTACATCAATTTCTCTGTTTTAAACCATACATGTAACAATGAATTTCAATACAACATTTAAAAATTCTGAACCGCAACAGAAATTGCATAGATGACTTGAAAATAAAATACAATTTTTAAAGAAGATGTTGGATAACCATTTATCTGAAGTAGTGTAGGGTTTCCTAGTTAAGCAGGGGGTTGAACTAGAAGACCTCCAAGGTCGCTTCCAACTCTGTTTTTGTTGTTATTATTATTACAATTAGTATACATTTGATACACATTAAAACAACATACGTACCCAGAATTAGGTGTAAATTAGCCCATTAAATTAGCCCATTTGAGCCTTGTATGGTCACTGGCAAAGCTTTATACACAGTTCTCAAAACACTCTAAAAGTTATTGTTAAATTTTAAAATGTAATATACTGTACCGTGTTTTTCGGAGTATAAAATGCACCGGAGTATAAGACACATCTTAGTTTTGGGGGAGGAAAACAAGGAAAAAAGGCCTCTGCCTCCTAGCAATTTGCCAGACAGCAAACAGCACAGATGATATGCTGTTTGCTGTGTATTTCTGTGCATCTGTGCCTGGGCCCGGGACAGGGGTTTATCCTCTGTCCTGGTGCTCCTTGACCTCTCAGCGGCTTTCGATACCATCGACCATGGTATCCTTCTGCACCGGCTGGAGGGGTTGGGAGTGGGAGGCACTGTCCTTCAGTGGTTCTCCTCCTACCTCTCTGGCCGGTCGCAGTCGGTGTTAGTGGGGGGCCAGAGGTCGACTCCTAGGTTTCTCCCTTGTGGGGTGCCTCAGGGGTCGGTCCTCTCCCCCCTGCTATTCAACATCTACATGAAACCGCTGGGCGAGATCATCCAAGGACATGGGGTGAGGTATCATCAATATGCGGATGATACCCAGCTTTACATCTCCACCCCATGTCCAGTCAACGAAGTGGTGGAAGTGATGTGCCGGTGCCTGGAGGCTGTAGGGGCCTGGATGGGTGTCAACAGACTCAAGCTCAACCCGGATAAGACGGAGTGGCTGTGGGTTCTGCCTCCCAAGGACAATCCCATCTGTCCGTCCATCACCCTGGGGGGGGAATTATTGACCCCCTCAGAGAGGGTCCGCAACTTGGGCGTCCTCCTCGATCCACAGCTCACATTAGAACAACATCTTTCAGCTGTGGCGAGGGGGGCGTTTGCCCAGGTTCGCCTGGTGCACCAGTTGCGGCCCTATCTGGACCGGGACTCATTGCTCACAGTCACTCATGCCCTCATCACCTCGAGGTTCGACTACTGTAATGCTCTCTACATGGGGCTACCTTTGAAAAGTGTTCGGAAACTTCAGATCGTGCAAAATGCAGCTGCGAGAGCAGTCATGGGCCTACCTAGGTATGCCCATGTTTCACCATCACTCCGCAGTCTGCATTGGTTGCCGATCAATTTCCGGTCACAATTCAAAGTGTTGGTTATGACCTTTAAAGCCCTTCATGGCATCGGACCAGAATATCTCCGAGACTGCCTCCTGCCGCACGAATCCCAGCGACCGATTAGGTCCCACAGAGTGGGCCTTCTCCGGGTCCCGTCAACTAAACAATGTCGGTTGGCGGGCCCCAGGGGAAGAGCCTTCTCTGTGGCGGCCCCGGCCCTCTGGAACCAACTCCCCCCGGAGATTAGAACTGCCCCTACTCTTCCTGCCTTCCGTAAACTCCTTAAAACCCACCTTTGCCGTCAGGCATGGGGGAACTGAAACATCTCCCCCTGGGCACGTTTAATTTATGCATGGTATGTCTGTGTGTGTGACTGTTAGCATATGGGGTTTTTTAAATATTTAAATATTTTAAATTTGTCTGATTGCTTATGATTTGTTTCTACATGTTGTGAGCCGCCCCGAGTCTTCGGAGAGGGGCGGCATACAAATCCAAGTAATAAATAAATAAATAAATAAATCTGTAGAAATAGCAAATAATTGGAAAAATGTACATTATGGCAGTAATGTATTACAATAATGTAATCCCAGAAAGTTTTCTTAAATATAATCATACTAACTTTTCCCAATTATTTAAATAGATCTACTCCGAACATGACTAAGTCAGGGATTAACTCAGCTGTCTTATCTTAATACTAATACTTAATACTAAAACAGGACATTTCAGAATATACTTTTACAGATCTTTAAAATTGATGTGGCTTTCTGGAAGTATTCTCTGCTATATAAAAGAAGTAAAAAATAAGTCTAATAATTTGAACATTCTATAGGCATTTACAGTTGTCGACTTACCTCCTTGCAGCAAAAAACAAATAGCCAGTTCCAGCCTTTGCCTCTTCCTGCAGCAATTTGCCTCTGCAGTTTTAGTTTCATTTTCATTTTAGCACCTGGCCTTGCAGGAATTTCAATCAGCTGAGTGTCGAGAGGCAGATAATCCATGGCTTGTGCTAATCAGGCTCTGCTGCTGTTTTCTGCAAGGAGGTAAATTACTCTTTGGTGGTGGCTGGGTGGGGCTACATTTCAATGTTTAAGACGCAACCCAGTTTTCACCCTCTTTTGGGGAGTAAAAAGGGTGCGTCTTATACTCCCAAAAATATGGTAAGTGGTCGCTTGTTAAATTTATACCAATATAATAACTATTAAATTGAAATTCAATTTAAATTCAAAATAACCATGTTTAATTTCTGTCCTGATTCTATCTAGCATTTTGGGAAGATTGGCTTCCAATACAGTATAGGTAATAAGCGCCTCACAATAGTTCATTTAGTGACCATTCAAAGTTACAACAGCATTGAAAAAAGTGACTTACAACCATTTTTCACAGTTACAACCGTTGTAGCATCCCCATGATCATTTGATCAAAATTCAGATGCTCGGCAACTGGCTCATACTTATGACCATTTTTCTGTCCCAATGTAATGTGATCCCCTTTTGCAACCTTCTGACAAGCAAAGTCAACGGAGAATCCAGATTCACTTCACAATCAGGTTACTAGCTTACCAACTGCAGTGATTCACTTAACAACTGTGGCAAGAAAGGTCATAAAATGGGACAAAACTCATTTAACAAATGTCTCACTAACACAAAATTTAGACTAAATTATGATGGTAAATTGAGGACTACCTGTGTACCACTCAGAAACCAAAGCATGGCATACAGTTTGGGATAAGTCGTGCACCTCTGTTTTAGGAAAACCCATAATTATCTTACCTCTATAGCTCTTTTAATATAAGGAATCTGAGTGCCGCTGTGCAGATCTTCATTTATAATAAGCCTTCTTGCCCACTGTCCTGCTCTGACAACACCACTGCCTTGAATTAAAACCATTAGTTTATCAGGATTTATCAGCGCATCTTCACTCATAAAGATGAAACTTCTAGGTTCGGTCTCTTCTGCATCTACCTAAAATGGGAATAATATTTAGTGAATATAAACAGTTATGCAGTGTCACATAATAAATAGTAACCTAAAGAAAACAGTGGCTGCAACCAGTAATTCAGACTGTATTTATGACTGATGTAAAAATAAACTTCTGACCAATGCTGCCTTATCCTAAGCCCCCCCCCCCCCAAAAAGTACACTTTTCTCAATAGCAAACAGAAGACTAAAGCTATAATTTTCCATACATTATCAGTAGGCACCTTTTTTATTTGAATGAAATGGAATATTAGAGGAAAGTTAGATTGAGAGAATGTCCAGGTTTACAGTGTGCTTAATAAAATAAATAAATAATAATATGTAGTAGTAGACATCACTACTACAATAAATGGTGTGCTAAACCATTTACAGTATTAGAAAAAGCTTTGGGTTGGGGGGGGGATATAATTTCACTAGAGATCCCTAATGGACTTCTATCTTTATACCTGTATTTATCTACACTGATCATTTGCTACAGATTCCCAAGGAATGGAGTAACTCTTTAGTAGTTCCAATCTATAAAAAAGGCAGTAAAGCTAACCCAGCTCATTACCATGCAATAAACCTTTTGTGAATAAATAATAAATGTATGTGAACTGTTTCTACTACAAATTAGTTGACTTCATGAACCAAGAAATAATATTAGCTATGGATTAAGCCAGCTTTATATCATGTTTGTTCAATCGTGAATCAATGTATTACTTTAAATTAGATACATAATGAACAACATTACATTCTCCTGGGAAGATGAGGGAGAATATTTTTATAGTGTTTCTTTCCACAGCTGTAATAATCATGGAGCTGGCAGTTGGCTAGTTTTAAAAAGCTGTACTTTCAAAGCAATTTTGTTTTTTTACTTCTACATTTTTTTCCATTCCATATCATAGAGCAGGGCTGTCAAACTCCCAGCCCAAAGGCCGGATGCATCATATGCTGGCTACACCCATGCACGGTTTAATGAAGGGGGGAAAGTCCCAATATGTCACATGATGCTGATATGATGACATGAGTTTGACACCCCTATCTTAGAGGTTTGTGAGCTGATCTTTATCTTTCTATTATCCTCTACAGATAGTTGTTGTTGTTGTTGTTATTATTATTATTATTATTATTTATTAGATTTGTATGCCGCCCCTCTCTGTAGATTCGTTTATAGCTTTACATACCAGTAATAACATTCCAATTAGAGAGCCAAATGAGAGAAATATTTATTATAAAGATCCACGCATTACAAAATGTTTACTTAATCTATCTGTACAGACAAATTAGTCGACATGTACCAAGGTTTAGAATCAGCCTTTACAACTTCAATCTTAATTACATTTGGAAACCTACCTTCAAGCCAAGTTGTCTTAAAATATCAAATGAAACTTTCAGTAAATTATAGCTATAAAAAGGTCATAGTAGTAGCACAGAGTCACAGTTTATCGACAAACTAAACTATCTTGGTGTGTCTCTAGCAATTTTTATTTCCATTATATAAATTTCCTCACTTTTCTTTTAAATGATCCTGATACTAGGCAGAAATTGTTATGGTCATGATTTCGTTTTTAAAAATGTTAACATTTTTTTAAAATCAAAGAATAATTATACAAATATCAGATATATGCTCAGTCATAGAATCTATTGTCCTGTTGCCAAAAACATCTTTCCTTTTCTGCCATAAAATTTGCAACAGTATCCATCATGAAGCTTTACCTATCTTACAAAATGAAATCATCAAGTGATCTCAAAAGCCAAACTCTCATGTTGATCACAGAGAAGAGATACAAGTTTGGATGAACTGCAGATTTTCTATTCACAACAGTTAATGAAGAATATTCATTATGGATTTTTACGGCATAGGATCATTCATTTTATTAGATTCAATGTCAAATTTTACTTCGTTCAAATAAAGAGTCAGGGGGGCGCAGCAGGTAGAGTGCAGTACTGCAGGCCACTGAAGTTGACTGTAGATCTGTAGGTCAGCGGTTCAAATCGCATCACCGGCTCAAGGTTGACTCAGCCTTCCATCCTTCTGAGATGGGTAAAATGAGGACCCGGATTGTGGGGGCAATATGCTGGCTCTGTTAAAAAGTGCTATTGCTAACATGTTGTAAGCCGCCCTGAGTCAAAGGAGAAGGGCGGCATAAAAATTGAATAAATAAATAAAATAAATAAATGTTCTGTTCTCAGAATTTTTTTATTTAAAGCACACACAACATTGGAAAACTGCTGGGTTGTGAATCAAAGCAAATAGGTGAAAATGGGTCATGCCATTATGAAATCTACACACCAGTTGAGACTCAATCTGGAGATGTATCTGTACAATCGATGAACATTACACCCTGTGCACATTATATCTAAAATAAAGCATTTAACCTTTAAGTCATGCTTGAAAATTAAATATAGCTTGTATTACATGCACGTGAATAAATTAACAGCCTGTTTAATTTGTATTATGTCCCAGCCTTTTTGAAACTAAACTAAAATGAAGCAGCAATTGGAGGCAAGCACTGGTTGCATTAAATGCCCGCCTCTATGCAGAACAGCTCTTTGTTTAGATATTAACAAAATAAAAGACTTCTATTTTCCAGTGAGATTCATAAAATTGAGAAAAAATGCAAACCAAATGAGTTACTCAAGATGAGCAACTTCTCATGTCATTGTTTAGAAATGGGGTTTTTACAAGCCTTCACAAAGTTACAATAAAAGTTTATTTTCTTACATTCATTTTTACAACTTAACATACTTTAAGAAAAAAAAATGTATATATATTTAACTTACTGGAACATATACTTTTTTCAAATGGCATTCTTCTTCCAGTAATTCATATACATATTTAGTGATGATCTACAAGAGAAAAAAGTTGTATAATATTTATAAATATAAAATTCCATTATTGCAAAAATAATGGAAATCAAACTACTGTTTAGAAAAATACAATGCATTCTGCAAAGTAAATAGTTTTCTTTAAATCTTCTAGTTAAGAAGCATACATTTCTGTCTTATGGCCTCAATAAATTTGTCCAGATCTAGGATTTTGCTTCCTGTTTCTATGTAAATAATTTTGTTAAAAATTAAGGATAAAAATGTATCTGGTTAATACACCGTTGATGGCATAAAGAGAACTCTTGGATTAATTTGTTAAAACTATTTCAAACAATTTGCAATAAAAATTTCTTAGAACAATTTCTTTTTATTGTGGCATATCCAAATCTTGGCCCACATGAACATGAGTAACAGAAGGGACAAATGAAGGAAAGCCTAGATAAAAAAAGATTCCCATAAAGAAACAGAAAAGATACTTTAATTATTTTTCTTGCAAAAACATTCCAGGTGTCACTCTCTTTCAATGGAGAATGAAAACCTTGTGGAGAACTGAACTTTACAATGGGCTGAGTACTACTTGAAATATCTTTAACCCAAGCAGCCCTTGTTACACTTCATCTGCAAAATACACTAGTCCTGCCCTCGGGCACAGAAGCAGCTGAGTGACTTTAGGCCAGTCACTGTCTCTTAGCCCAGAGAAGAAGACAAGGGCAAACTTCTGAAAGTGTTGATTGGGAAATTGTAGGGACTTGTCCATTTAATCGTAAGAACTCATGGCTGACTCAAAAGCACAAAGATAAAACCATAACCCAAAAAGGATTAACAATACAAATAAATAAGAATAGCTACAACATTCTCATCTGGGACTTTAACCAACTAAAAGCCTCCAAGTTGTAAGATATTAAACTTAAATATTTAAACAACTGCAGAAAATAACAATGGAAAATATTACGTGTTTTTGTTTTAAAATCTAACCATTAAATTTTTTTCTGAACCCCTTCCACATTCAAATATAAGAGACATTTTAACTAAACTTGTTTCCAAGCAATTATTCTGCCCAAACACAGAATTGATTCATGTTTTCAGCTATTAAACCAAAGTGATTTAATACTTAACATATTAACAAAAATAGAACATCTGCCAGACATAACATTCATATTTAATTTAATTCAATTTATTGCATTTCTATGCTGCATAACTCCCGAAGGACTCTGGGTGGCTTACAACAGGATATAAAAATATATATTTAAAAATATATATTTAAAAATGTATATTTAAAAATGTCATAAAATATTTTAAAACAGTTTAAAAATCTCATTCATGCATATCACTCAGGCCAGACCTCACAATTGCGAGATAAAAGGCTGCTGGAAAAGCCAGGGTTTTTTTTAAAAATAAAATATTACCTTTATTGAAAATAAATGGGGGAGGGGATACAGAAAACAAAAGCCAGGTTTTCAATGCTTTCTGGAAGGCCAATAGAGTGGGGGCAGTCCTGATCTCAGGATTCCAGCGGTAGTTGCTTCCAGAGAGATGGGGCAGCCACAGAGAAGGCCCTTCCCCGCGGGCCTGGCGGTTGACACTTACCTGGAGAAGACCAACATTGGTCTCGATAACCTGTCCCTGAGCCATGTAGGGCTTTAAAGGTAATAACCAACATCTTGAATTGAGCCCGGAGACCAATAGGGAACCAGTGCAGCTCGTGGAGGATTGGTGTAATGTGCACGGATGCATTCTGGACCAATTTTCGTCTCCAAACACTCACACCATGTGGAGTGTGTTGCAATAATCCAACCACGAGGTGATAAGGGCATGAGTGATTGTAGGAGAGTTTCCTGATCCAGGTAGGGTCGCAATTGGTGCACCAGATGAACCAGTGGAAAGATCCCCCTAGCCAGAGCTGTTAGATGTTGGTCTAATCTTAGCTGTGATTCTAGGAAGACACCCAAATTGCAGACCTGTTCTCTGTCCCTAGAGACAAGGGTGGACAGTCGATACAGTCTTTAGGAAGCAGTACCTATAGCCACTCGGTCTTGTCTGGGTTAAGTCTGAGCTTGTTGACACCCATCCAGATCTTCATAGCTTCCAGGCACCAGCACATCACATCCACTGCTTCACTGAACTGGTGTGGGGTGGAGATATACACCTGGGTATCATCAGCATATTGCTGATACTTCACCCCAACATGTCAGATGACCTCACCCAGTGGTTTGGTCATGTAGATATTAAATATCGTGTAGATATTAAATAGGAGGGGAGAGAGGACCAAGCCCTGAAGCACCCCACAAACAAGAGGTCTAGGGCTCGACCTCTGTCATCCTGCCAACACCAACTGTGAACGACCAGAGAGATAGGAGGAAATCCACCAGAGCACGATGTCTCCCAACCACAGCTCTCTTAGTCATCCCAGAACGATGGTCAATGGTATCAAAAGCCGCTCAGAGGTCAAGTATCATCAATGACCTTGCCGGAGATCATCCATCTGCGTGACATGTTCAATTTCTAATATATATGGGAAAATATATACCAACTTTAGATTAATCAAGCAATAGTTGTTTTTAAAAAACAACAACAACATTGCTCTAAATTGTACAATTCAAACCTTTTATCAAAAGATGAAATTCATTCTCCACAGCTATCCTACAGCTGCACGCAATCTCTATTACTTTCGCTTCAATAAACTGTTTATATAATCAGTTATAAGAAAGTTTAAAATTCTCTTGCTCCTAGTAGTTTTCTAGTTCTCTGGAACTAAGCAGACTGGATTTTAATCTTCTATTTGAGATTTCAGTTGAAGATTTTTTAAATTGACTCTCATCTCTTAATGAAGCAAACATTTTTCATCCCAAATAAGGATGTTAGTATTTGTATCAATTATCCATACATTTATTTGATAAATATGAATGCTTAGCTTTTAATAGCATTTTTGCTGATAGAATAAAATGTTTTAATAACTGCTTTGCATGCTGAAATGCTGCATTTACATATAATCATCAAAGTTCTAGCAATATTGGATGCTTGATATAATTGCTTAAAATAGGGAAAATCTAGAATCTTAATATCCAGAGAATCTTAGTTCTCTGAATATTAAGAAAGCTTTCAATACAGTTTCTTGGAAATGTTCAAAGTAAGCAAAAGTTAATATGAATTTTCTCAAAATTTTAAAGCTTAGATTGAATTGTTTTATATTAAGTACAAAAATCTAAAACCTAAATCAAGCATTACTACTACGTATTATAAATTTAAAGTTATGCTATAACCATTCCAGTTTACAACAGTTTTAAATGTTTTATATTTTAATAATTGTTTTATATATGCATTATTTCTTCTGAGTTTTTGTGATATTCACTATCTTCCTTTCAATTTGCATTCACAATTTTTGCTTATGCTAGGACTTCTGAAAATATTAAAAGGATCATAGTAGGGGAGCAAAATAAGTTCTGTTATATGCAAATGATACATCTTCAAGGCAATGAGAAATGTCCATTTCTAATTTTATTTTGCTAACATGACTTTGGATTCCTACCTAATCTGTTTGAAAAGTTTTTAAAAATCAGATTAATTATAATTGGTTCTCAGTAATAATTTCAGTATATTTAGGGATTTGGGAGAGTTATGTTCCAGCTCCTTTATTTATTCATTTCTAAATTTTCTCTGCCACTCTGCACCAAAATAACAATTATTCCAATATAAAAATTCCCAGAAACCTTACTTAACTAATAAATTTTGTGTTTTATCTACGGCATCAAAACTGGGTAAAATAAATATGATGAACAAGCATTTGGTTCTGAGACCGACCTATAACTTATTCAATACTTCCTCTGATAGGATCAACTCTTTAAGATATTCACTGTTCAGATTACAACTGCCAGCTGGGAATGTGGATTTTATTTCCTGTACTTTAGTTTTATATTGTTTTCAACTTTAAAACAGAACATAATGTCAAATAACGGAAGAACTATGCAAGAGCTCAGAATAGCCCAATTCAAATACTTTTCTCCCCCTTCTTTATTTTTCATTCCCCCACTTCCACAACTAGTTCTGTACCATCTGCAGCCAGATGCCTCTGCTCCCAGGCACTCCTAAAGCTATGGAGGCTTCAGCTGCTGCTCCTACAGCAAGAGTGCCTTATTTAAATTGTTAATTTTTTAGCATGCTACTAAATTATGCTGAATAATCTATAATGTAGTTTGAGACCTGTAGTTTGAAAACCTTTTAGCTCATTTGCAGCCTACCATATTGCTAAGAGGTAAACAAGTCATAGCCAATGCCATGGGAAGTTCAGTACCTGAGGTGACAGATTTGCTATAAATAACAAATTGGTCAAAAACAAGAATCTTTTAAAAAGTAAAGTATTACGGTAAGTACTTTGAATAAAAGGGATCCTGTCCATTCTCCTGAAAAAAGATAAGTCCATCTGTTCATTCTTGGCACTTTTCCTAATATGAGTAGAAAAACACTGCATTTTCAAAAATTAATGCTATTACATTTTAAATCACTTTTATGCTTTAATTGATGGATTATGTTCATCCATCCTTTATTTCCTCCCTCCCCAAATATAGTTAAGATTCAATTTAATATTTTTCAGCATCTCGATTATCAGACTTTTATGGACGCTACAATGAGATAACGTATACTTTATGTTTTAGTTGTATCAACAATAGGACAAGAGCCAACTTTTTTCAGTGATGTTTATAGTTTTTATACTAAGGTACATTTTCAGCTTTATTTGAAAACTTTACTCCCATAAAAAATAGGGCTGTGTGATTTGATTTGAGTGGGAGTTCGTACACATGCTGGAACTTAACTGCCTGAGGAAGATTCTTATTTCTCCCATGACTACTTTCTAAGCCTGCTGACTAAAAGGTTCAATGGCATTCCCTCTTGCAGACCTGGCGCAGCTCTTTGAAGACCCTTCCTACTTGACTGACCACATGGACATATTTACTGAAGATCTTTCTGTCGTACTAAGCTGATGGCATCAGTGGTTCTTTATTTCTCATATACTTTCAACACAAAAACAAAAGAAAAGGTAACATAACCTTTGAATGTTTATTAATTACATTCAGAATCAGACTTGTTATTTTCAGCATCAATGCATATTATCTTTGCTCAGTCTTCCACTTCTCTAAACAACAAATAAGGGACCTAACAAACGTCTAGCTATGTTAGAATTATTACTTTCTCTCTTGCATCATCCATTACAGATGGTCCCCATTTAATGGTAGCTCATTCAACCACTAGATCAGTGATGGCAAACCTTTTTTTTCTTCATGTGCTGAAAGAGCATGTGCGTAAAGTATCGCACATGCATGAGTGCCCACACCATAATTCAATGCCTGAGGAGGGTGAAAACAGCTTCCCCCACCCCCAGAGGCCTTCTGGAGGCGGAAACAGCCTGTTTCCCAATTTCTGGTGGACTCAGTAGACTCTTGTTTCACTCCCCCCCCCAGGCTCCAAAGGCTTCCCTGGAGCCGGAGAGGGTAAAAACACCCTCCCCCAGCCCCCCAGAGGCTCTGTGGAAGCCAAAAACACCTCCCAGAACCACTGAGTCATAAATCAGCTGGCCGGCACACACATGCACATTGGAGCTGAGTTAGGGCAAAGGCTCATATGTCAGCAGATATGGCTCCCCGTGCCACCTGTGCCATAGGTTTGCCATCACTGCACTAGATAAATTTACAAAGGCGATGAATGAAGGACACTCAATTAGGTCTCTAATAGAGACTATCACAGTATTCCCACATGATCATAACTCAGGAATTTGGTAACTGGCTTCCAATTCCAATGTTGCAGAATCCTACAGTTATGCGATCACCATTTGCAATCGTCTTGGTGAGCTTCCTACAAGCAAAGTTGGGAAAGTTGGCAGGAGATTGCCAAATGGTAACTATGTGACAACCTCGCTTAACATTCAGCAATGAATTACTTAAATGCAGCAATTCCAGAATTTCTGTTGCTATGTGGCAGTCATGTGATGTTGCATTTTACAGCCATATAACTTAATGACAGAAATGCCAGTCCCATTTAACATTGTTAAGTGAGGCCTACCTGTACACAAGACAAACACTGATGATCACAGTATTGAAAAAGCTTAAAGTTCAATATACTAAAACTATAAGTTAATATCACCAAATTGTGAGATCAATAGCCCCAAGCATGCCAGAAAAGCCAGGTCTTCAATGCTTTCTGGAAGGCCAATAGAGTGGGGGCAGTCCAGATCTCAGAGTGTACTTGGTCTCAGAGAGCCCAGGCAGCCACAGAGGAAGGCTCTTCCCTGCGGGCCTGCCAGCTGACACTGTTTAGCTGATGGGACCTGGAGAAGACCAACTCTGTGGGATTTTACTGGTTGCTGGGAACTATGAGGTAGAAGGCAGTCTCGAAGATAACCTGGCCCTGAACCATGTAAGGCTTTAAAGTTAATAACCAACACCTTGAATTGAGCAATAGGGAGAAAGTGCAGCTAGCTCGTGGAGGATTGGTATAATGTGAGTGTACCTCGGTGCACCTGCAACTATTCAGACAGCTGCATTCTGGACGAACTGTAGTCAGGAGTAGCCCCAGGTAGAGTGCATTGCAATAATCCAACCGTGAGGTGATAAGGGAATGTGTGACTGTGAGGAGAGCCTCCTGATCCAAGTAGGGTCGCAATTGGTGCACCAGATGAATCACTGCAAAGGTCTCCCTAGCCATAGCTGTTAGATGTTGGTCTAATCTTAGCTGTACGTCAAGGAGGACACCCAAATTGTGGACCTGTTCTTAGGGAGACAATTTCTCCCCCCCCCCCCCTAGAGCCAAGGATGGACAGTCAATAAAATCTTTAAGTTAATATCTTACTAAAAAACAGATTTTTTAAAATGAAATATATAAATGACAAAGCAAATTGCAAGTTACCCAAAATGTATTAATACTTACATGAGAAAACAAAATGAAAATAGAATCTAAAACATTATTTAACAAGAATCTGACATTTTTTAAGATTTATAAAATATTAACGAGTTCAAAATCAACACAAATGGTTTAAATGTGTTGAAAAACTATACAATAAATAAATATAGTTGGAATTGCCCAGTCAAATCCATACCTGAATTTGCAACAAAAAGTTCTGACACAATAACTGCAAGTTTTTGTATGATAGAGAACATGATATATTTTTTCTTATACAGTGATCCCTCGATTATCGCGAGGGTTACGTTCCAAGACCTCTCGCGATAATCGATTTTCCGCAGTATAGTGGTGCGGAAGTAAAAACACCATCTGCGCATGCGCGCCCTTTTTCCATGGCCGCGCATGCGCAGATGGTGGAGCCGGGGAGCGATGGAAGTGCGGAAGCCGACAAAGATTGCTTTGAATGTCAGCTGCCCCCGACCCCCCAGCGCGTCCGGCGCCCTCGCCTCTACCGCCCACCCGCCCGATCCACCCCTCTCACTGGCTTTCGGACACAGGTCCTCCTGCAGCAGCGCTGCCGAGCAGATCAGCTGCTGGGCGGCCGAAGAAACCTTCCCTGGGTCTTCCCCGCCGCCCACGCAAAGGGGAAACCCCGATCTTCGGCTCCTCGCTGCTGCCGCGCTGCCGAGCAGATCAGCTGCTGGGCGGCCGAAGAAACCTTCCCTGGGTCTTCCCCGCCGCCCACGCAAAGGGGAAACCCCAATCTTCGGCTCCTCGCTGCTGCCCGCCCGCCCGCCGCTCACCCGCCCGCCCGCCGCTCGAGAGCAAGAGGGGGAGAGATAGAGAAAGAGAGAGAAGGAAAGAAAGAGATGAGAGAGGGAGGAAGAGAGTGTGAGAGAGGAAGAAGCAAGATAGAGAAAGAGAGAGAGAAAGAAAGATGAGAAAGGAAGGAAGAGAGTGACGTCATCGGGTGGGAAAAACCGCGGTATAGCAAAAAAACCGTGGAGTATTTTTTAATTAATATTTTTTGAAAAACCGTGGTATAGCGTTTCGCGATAATCGAGATCGCGAAAATCGAGGGATCACTGTAGTTAGACATATACATTTATGTTTCACTGAAAGGTTAGTTCACCTTCAAAAGCAATACAGGTAATTTCCTGATAAATTTATTCCTTGCTCTGATGGCTAATCAGTATTAAACCATCCTTACAATAGTAAGTTTTTTTCTTTATTTAGCCAAATATGTAACAGGCAAACTGTATACTGTACATTGTTATATTATTTGTAAATAATATATACCTCTCCAAGAGCTTCATAGCGTTTTTGGTTCCATCTATGTAAATCTTCTCGGTAGTTAAAAACAAATGGTTCTCCAGTTTTTATATGCCTTAACTGCCCTTCTATAAAGAAAAAAATAGTAGTTAAATTAAAACACAACTTGCAAAATGATATTATTATTATTATTGTTGTTGTTGTTGTTGTTGTTGTTATTATTATTATTATTTAGATTTGTATGCCGCCCTTCTCCGTAGACTCATTATATTCATTATAAAGACATAATATTTCATGACACAAACATATCTATTTTAAGTAGTTAGCTTAAGTTCCATAAGAGATTCAGTTTGTTTAAGACACCAGGCTAGAAAGCGTGAGACTTTGAGGTAACTTTGGATTAGTCTCTATGTTTCTACCACACATGCACTTATTTATGAGTGAATTAATAGATAAATTTATTAAAAATAGATTCTCTCTACATTTCCTTTACATTTGGCATTGTATAAAGGTGTCAGAACAATGAATTTTTGAAATACAATCATGATATTGGACTACCATTTTAGGTGATATTTTATTCAGAATCATTGAAATTTTTAAAAGGTTTTACTGTATTTTATGGGGTTTGGGTGTGGTTTTAAACTATCCTCTGATGGGAGCAATATATAAATAAGTGCAATAAATAAAATAATTTAAAGGGAAAATATTGTAACAATTCTGTAGCACTCATAAAATTTTATCCATGTATGAAACTTGATAATTAAGGAATTCATTCTAATTTTTCAAATTAATCCATTAATGAATTAACAGTAATTTCAAACATTGTGGATCACTAATTATACGGCAATTCTGTTAATACTGTTTTCAATAATTAGTAAATGTAGATTTCTTATTATTTTTCTCTCATATCCACTTAAAGTAACAAAACAAATGCAAAACATGTAAACGAGTTTTCGGAGAGGGGCGGCATACAAATCCAAATAATAAATAAATAAATAAAATAAAAACAAAAACATTAACGTTAATTTATATCTTTCATTCAAATGTGAAACCAAATTTAAGAAATCTTAAATTACAGGATTATTAAAATACTGACAAGCATTTTTGTATAATTAGTAATTAAGAACTGGAAGACTAAAATTCTACTCCTGCTTTAAACACAAAACTGGTTGGATATCCTTGGATTAGTCATTCTCTCCCAGTTTTAGGAAAGCAATGGAAAATCATTTCCAAAAACCTTGTCAAGAAAACTGCAATGACTTGTTCAGGCGATCACCAGGAGTATCTCTCACATACAAAAGTAGTGATTATTTTTCATGTAGCATGGATTTATTTTGCATAATAATTATTGATGAAAACAAATAGATATGAGCAAAATTTACAAAATTTATCTTAACAAACAGATAATAAGATATTTTGTTTTAGAAGATCATACCTAATATGAAGTGTGTACTTTATGCCATCTTTGGATTTCTGCCTCTTAATAGGTTAGTCAAGCAAAAGTATTTTTCTTACAGTGGCCTTTTAATTCATTATCAATTTCAATTTATTTACTAACCATCAATTAAATGTTCCACTCCAACTTCACTTCCAGTTCCAATATCCCTTCCTTAATGCCAATTATTGCTTCTTCTAGCACATCTATTTTTTAAAAATCCCTGCTCAATTTTTACGTTTATTTTTAAAGCAGGATACTGAAACTATTTCTCCCTAAGGAAATCAGAACACTGTTTTGAATTGCAGTATATTCTGAAATGCTCTTATTTTTCATCGAGTCATCATCTACTAGAATTTTTATTTTTTATTTTTGGTAAATCAGAATAAAATTCCCTCCACATCACAAAACTATGAGTGAGGGCATTAAAAATGCATATTAATAATTCTAGTAACAGCCCCAATAGGATGAAGCATTATTTAGAATACAGCAGTGCCTTTCAAACATAAGGATGAACTTTTAACCTTTCAACATGTTCATTAACATTTATGTGTTACTAGCTTTGAGCAAGCTAATATGCATTATTAAATGAGAAATCCTAGAACAAGGCAGAATACTGCTTGAAATGGTTGAACTGTTTGTTTCAAAAAATTAAAAACTTAAGAAGCGATATTTTTAAAAAATACTCTCCAATGAAACTCTTTGGGTTACTGAAAAGCTAGTGTTATATTTTTAACTGCTTATGTGTCATGAAGTTATTGTTAATGAAATTCTTCAGGAAGAAATTCTGATATCCTTAGAAATATAAATTCTTCAGGATCATGTCACCAATCTGGCCCTTCAGGTCTTCCAACAATGCACCCATTTTCTGATGTAATTGAGTCCATCTACCTTGTTGATGGTTATCCTCTCCTTCTTTCCTTCCACCTTTTCCAAAATTATAAACCTCTCAAGACAGCTACAGTATGTCTTTGCAACCGGAGTACCAAATATGGTAATATAAGAAGTCTAGACTGATCTTTCTTATGATTCATTTGTTTGTTTTCATGATTATCTATGGAATTTTCAGGTACCTTCTCCAATATTAGCTTTCAAAAATGTCAATACTCATCTATCCTGTTTCTTGAAAGTTCATCCTCGCAGTGTATCACAGGGAAAATCATTCTCTGCATGATAGAGATCTTCGTAGGTGAAACAAATCACAACATATGTACCCTGTTTCCCCCAAAATAAGACATCCCCTGATAATAAGCCCAATCGGGGGTTTTGAATGCATGGGAATAAGGCCAAGCGCTTATTTCAGGGTTCAAAAAGATTAGATTAGATTAGATTTATTGGATTTATATGCCGCCCCTCTCCGCAAACTCGGGGCGGCTCACAACAAAGTAAAAACAATACATAATAACAAATCCAATACCCACCAATCCAATTACAATGTTAAGCTAAAAAATTCATAAAAAACAACCCCAGAATATTAAAAAACAAGCACACAATCAATCTAACACCAAAACAACATGGGTAAGGGGGAGATGTTTCAGTTCCCCCATGCCTGACGGCAGAGGTGGGTTTTAAGGAGTTTGCGAAAGGCAAGGAGGGTGGGGGCAATCCTAATCTCAGGGGGGGAGTTGGTTCCAGAGGGTCGGAGCCGCCACAGAGATAGGTTCTTATTTTGGGGAAAACATGGTATATATTTTTCAAAAGCCTTTATTGCTACTCTACCATGATAACTAATAGCTGAATCTAAAAGCCAAAGACTATGCACTAATATATAGTCTCTGGCTTATATAATATCATTGTTGCCAATTCTAAGGGTAGATATTATATCTGCTGTCATTAGTTTGGACCTCTTTATATGTAATCTTAGTTCTATTGGTTCACTTTGCTCCCTGACTTTCATTAATAGGATTTCTAGATCACATAGACAATATAGTTGTAATTGACAATTCAAAGTACTATATATATGTGGTTATATTTTTAACAAATCTATAAAATTGGAAAAGGTGGCATGTGAAAGGAAACTAATTTTTTTATTTTTAGTATCTTGTTAAACTAAAATCTGCAGGATCAATTGTTAAAGTATAGTTCACAATGTTATTTCAAGGGAAAAGATTCTGATTTCTCCCCAATGTATATTTACAATTCTTTTTTTATTCCTGTATAGCAAGAATGTAAATATCTGGACTTTTCTAACCAGGGAAAATTTATTTCGTATTATTGCTTGCGCTAATTATTTGATACATCTGTAAAAGAATAATCAGTGGCAAGCTATTGTATGAAAATTCATTATGGGAAAATATTTATTTCTCAGTGATTTTTTTCTGAAACTATTACTTACTTTCATTAAAGGTGTATTCAAATCCTTCAAGAGTATCAGGAAACTCAAGAGGTGGTTCATCTTTTTTCATCAGTTCATCCAAGTCTATTCTAGACAACAGGTCTAGGGGGGGAAGGGGGGGAAGAAGACAGTCTTTCTGTAGACCTCAAAGTTATTACTTTTAACAAAAATAGTGACTTTAAAAAAATTGCTAATTTATCATAAATATATTCAGCAACTTCCCATATGCATAAAACATTTAAATTTAATAAAACTATAACAATATATTGAGAATAAATAGTTCCTACAGAGTTCCATCAAGTTATGTTTTTCTTCAGGCTACCAACACTGAAAAATGTCCCAATTTTCTTTTTCAACCCACATTCAATTTTTTGAGGTTACTTGGTTACTTTAGAAGAATTGCCTTTCTAACTTTTAAATACTTAAATTTCACATATTTACAAATGCTGGAATTTCCAGAAATATAGTGCGGAAGAACCGTATGATCAGTTTTACAGAGACCTGAGTTAGTTTCATTTCTATCAAATCTCATGACCAGCCAGAGTTTATTCTTCAAATAAATGACAACATACAAATATCATCTTTTGCATCTGTATTTTTGCAAAAGGAAAAAACTGCCCCAACTTGGCAGAAGAGGCAAGGGGGCAAGGGGGGGGGCAAGGGAAATGCAGGTCAAAACAGGCAAGGAAGAGAGAACATATTGATGCTTTGAATACATTCAAGTTTATTTATTTGTTTGTTTAGATTTCTATGTCGCCCTTCTCAACTGACTCAGGGCGGCTGGAGACAGATGTATTGTATCATACAGAAAATGCCTGAAGTAATCTTAAAATCACTGGCAATAATAGTTGAGAACTCTGGCATACAGCAGAAACAACACAGGACTGGATAAAAACTAACATGAAAGGGTGGACCAGGAAATTATGGACCAATCAGCTTGACATCAATACTGGGGAGGGGAGGGTGTCAAGAAAATATTGCAAATGTTTGGAAACAACAACATATTTATTAGAAGTCAGCTTGGTTTGATAAACAATAGGTTATGTTCAACAAATCACAATACTCCACTGTTATTGCATCCACAGATGTTTAGGGTTACCTAGACAATTCTCAGGAAAATGAGCCCAGAGGCCGATTTGCATCTCATGTGGAGGAATTTTCCATGTATCTGGAGGATAAAATCACCCTGATTCATTACCATTTGGATGTGAAACCTAGTGCCAGTACTGCAGAGATGCCCAGGGAGCAGATTTACCCAGTTATCTGGCAACAGTTTGATTCTGTTAGACCTGAGATGTCCTGTGGATGTGTGCAAGTGTTGGTGAATTTGGTGGTGTTGTGCCCACTCTCAAGAAGCCATTGCTATATATTCTACCATTATGTATATTTTTTGTTTACTCTCCCACTTCACATTTTTGGGGAAGGTGGTGGTGAAGATGCTCACATTGCCACTCTGGAAGATCCTCTAAGAAATAGATTATCTGGATCTCTTTGGATTAATGTAATGAAACTATTATGGATATAATATACCTAAACTTCATAACTTCAGTAAGGGTTGAGATAGGATTAGGTCCCAGCCTCTTAATAAAATGGAATACAGTGATCCCCCGCTCGTTGCGAGGGTTCCGTTCCAGGACCCCCCGCAACGAGCGGGTTTTCGCGAAGTAGCGCTGCGGAAGTAAAAACACCATCTGCGCATGTGCAGATGGTGTTTTTAACTTCCGCAGCGCTAGCGAGGAGCCGAAGATTGGGGGGCGGGGCGGCTGTTTTAAAACGTCGCCGCTGACATGGGGGGCTCGCTAGCACCCCCCCGAACCCCCAACCCGGGTTTGGGGGGGTGCTAGCAAGCCCCCCATGTCGGCGGGGATGTTTTAAAACACCCGCGCGGCTTTTCAATGAGTCCCGAAGACAAACGCAGAAGTTTGCCGTTTGTCTTCGGGACTCATTGGAAAGCTCCGATCGTTTTAAAACAGTTGCGCCGTTCTACGCTGACTCCGGGCGAACTTCCCCGCTTTAGGAGTCAGCGGAAAACGGCGCGCCTGCTTGGCTTCGCTCGCCGCTGCAGCCAACGTGCGCTACGATCTTCCGGGCCAGCCAGGCTCAGTGACGGAAGGCAGCCGCTTGGCCCGGGATGCTGGGCCGAGAGGAGCCGGGCTTGATCCGCTGAGCCTGGCTGGCCCGGAAGATCGTAGCGCGCGTTGGCTGCAGCGGCGAGCGAAGCCAAGCCGGCAGCAATGTCGCCACCGCTGCAGCCAACGCGCACTACGATCTTCCGGGCCAGCCAGGCTCAGCGGATCAAGCCCGGCTCCTCTTGGCCCAGCATCCCGGGCCAAGCGGCTGCCTTCCGTCACTGAGCCTGGCTCGCCCGGAAGATCGTAGCGCGCGTTGGCTGCAGCGGCGGCGACATTGCTGCCGGCTTGGCTTCGCTCGCCGCTGCAGCCAATGCGCGCTACGATCTTCCGGGCGAGACAGGCTCAGTGACGGAAGGCAGCCGCTTGGCCCGGGATGCTGGGCCGAGAGGAGCCGGGCTTGATCCGCTGAGCCTGGCTGGCCCGGAAGATCGTAGCGCGCGTTGGCTGCAGCGGTGGCGACATTGCTGCCGGCTTGGCTTCGCTCGCCGCTGCAGCCAACGCGCGCTACGATCTTCCGGGCCAGCCAGGCTCAGCGGATCAAGCCCGGCTCCTCTCGGCCCAGCATCCCGGGCCAAGCGGCTGCCTTCCGTCACTGAGCCTGGCTCGCCCGGAAGATCATAGCGCGCGTTGGCTGCAGCGGCAGCGACATTGCTGCCGGCTTGGCTTCGCTCGCCGCTGCAGCCAACGCGCGCTACGATCTTCCGGGCGAGCCAGGCTCAGTCACGGAAGGCAGCTGCTTGGCCCGGGATGCTGGGCCGAAAGGAGCCGGGCTTGAAGATCGCAGCGCGCGTTGGCTGCGGTGGAGAGGGCTTGCAATGGAGGGTAGAGGAAGCGGCCATGGGAGGGCGAGCTGCCTCAGGGAGGAGGATCGGGCGGGACCAGGTGGGGGCTGGAATTTCTCCGCTGGGAAGAAGCGGCCAGGGCGAAGGGCGGGCGAGCGGCAAAGGGCGGGCGAGCGGGTGCTGGGGAGGGCTTCTCGCCCTCCCGCCAGCAAGAGGGGGAGCGAACGGCGTGGGCAGGCGAAGGGCGGGCGAGCGGCAGCGAGGAGTTTGCGTGGGCGGTGGGGAAACTCCTCGCTGATGCCAGCAAGAGGGGGAAGACCCAGGGAAGCCGCCCAGCAGCTGATCTCCCGGTTGCCATCTACGCATGCGTGCCCATAGAAAAAAACGGGCACGCATGCGTAGATGGTATTTTGACTTCCGGGTTGAAAAATCGCGAAGTACCCTGTTCGCAATGGTCGGGGACGCAATAAACGGGGGATCACTGTAATGGTCCTATTACCAGATGGATTCACAGTTGGTTAAACAACCATGCATAATACATGCTCCTTAATGGATTTATGTGTACATGGAAATGTTTTATCTTGGGCCCACTGCTCTTCAACATTTTTATGACTTAGATGGAGAAATAGGAGGAATACTCAGCAAATCTGCAGAGATCACATCACACAGGATTCAAAAAGGTCTTAATAGACAATTATATCCAACTCTAGGGGTCAGTAGTCAACTCAGTTTCTTAGCTGAGGAGGAAGCCATCATTGCCAAAGATACTTCTGTGATCATATGGCCAGTATGACTAGATGCCAAGGCACATGAAACACTGTTATCGTATCTATTTGTCTACTTGCATTTGTATGCTTTTGAACTGCTAGATTTGCAGGAGCTGGAGCAAAAATCTTTAACTTTTGTATTTTTGTGATTTTCCAAATACTGTACCTTAGAAGAGTTTTCCTTTACACTGAAAATTTAAATTTTAACTGCTTTAAGATACATTACTTTTCTTTTTATGAGAAAGAGTTAGGATGTTCTTTAAGTTTGTGTTTACAGATTGATTTTATCCCAAGAATCACATATTTTTTCTATGGCCATTCCAAATTTATGGAATCCTTCAAAAACTATTATTTCTCCCCCTATATTATGATGCTTACTTTTTTAATTTGCAAGCCACCCACAATAATTTTAGAGATGAGAAATGTGTTTATATGTATGTGTTTATATGTATGTGTGTGTGTATGTATGTGTGTGTGTATGTAAAACATACTTTCACTGATAATGAAAATGAAGGTAGACTAGCATAGATCTAATTCAAGCTATTTAGCTCTTATTAGCAAGCCATACATACCCTTACCAGGATTTGAACCTGGGCATTTGACAGAAAACATACATACATACATACATACATACATAGACATACAAACATACAAACACACACACATTCTCTCCCTCTCTCTCTCTCCCTGGATAAAACAAAGATAAGCAATAATCATGCAAATACATTTCAACAACAACAACAATACATGAGGCAGAACTTGCATTCTAAACTGATTGAGGGAAAGTGCAGAAGACAGTATAATAAGAGTGAGGAGATTCAATTGTCCTGCCTCCTACAGAGTGAAAATGTTTGAAGCTATCATGTGAATACTGCCTCCAAGGAGCATATTGATTATATTTGTGCCCTATCAGGTTTCTACGTAATTCAGGATAGCATACATTGATTGACAGTTTATATGGCACTATATATCTGAAGACTAAAAACAGCACACACACACACACACATATATATAATGGGATATAGTATCCCATTTTATGTTCAGAGAAAGAAAAACAGACACGTTGAAGAGATTTCATCAGGGATTAGGATTCAAAATCCTAAACTGTATCAGATTAAAAGTTATAGAAATCTAAAAGTGAGCCAAATAAGCAACAATTCCTCTCAATACAGAGAAAGAGAGAGAAATCTAATTGAACCAGGCTGCCATGGTAGAATTTTGTATGTCCTTCTACTGAAAAAAAATTGAAATTATACTACATTAATTCAATATCAACTTTTACAAACAATTATGGTGTGTTTGTTTACTCTTTAAAGCTTTTCCCGCACACTACTTTGTGTGTTGACTAATATTCATAAATCGTAGCATTTTTCTTTCCATAATATAATTTTTGCCATCAGGAGAATCCAACTGGCATCTCTATCCCAGCTAACAGCAACCCTGTTGCATGCTGATATATCTTTTTTGGAAGCAAACCACACAAAAAAAATCTGGATTATGGTAAGAGATTTATTGCAGCCAAGAAATGTGGGCTGTATCATTTGCACTTGCTCACCTGTTTTACTAACCACAAAATTATAGTTCATCAGAACACAGCCTATGGAGTGCCTATGGAGGAGAAGTTCCAAATTAATTTGTACCCTTTAATGCTGTAGTCTTCTCTTTTTCATCAGGACCTCCTTGTTGGAGTTGCGCCATGTTTATCCAAACTCTCAGCAAGCTTAAGGCAATGATGAAAACATGCATCAATCTTGAGATGGTAAGCTGAAAAAAATAATTTTAAATTAGAATGCTAAATTTATTTTCCTGAAATATCCTGACTAGAAAAGAATCATTACCGAAATCCAACATTTTTTTTAAAAAAAAACCAATATTATCTGAAAAAAGGTGCTAGAATGGAATGGAAAGCAAAAGAGAAAAAGATAAACCTTCAGAGTACAGTATATACCACTTCACACTGCTTTACACAGCCCTCTCTAAGCGGTTTAGTCAGCATATTGCCTCCAACAATCTGGCTCCTCATTTTACTGACCCCAGAAAGATAGACGGCTGAGTCAACCTTGAGCCTGGTGAGATTCGAACTGCCAAACTTCTGGCAGTCAGCAATCAGTAGAAGTGAGCCGGAGTACTACATTCTAACCACTGCGCCATCACAGCTCCTAATTCATGATTCAAAAATAATTCATTTTTAAGGAACCTCTTAATCAGATATGATATAATATGGTAGAAGCAACACAGAAATAATTGTTCATTTGTAATCTAATATCTATGGTTTGAGGGTCTACAATGATTTCTGTGACAACAGCTTCAATTTTTGCAACCTCACTTTTCATATTTCTCACATCAATACAGTATAATGTATTAGTTTTACAGTTTACAACCTACTACTTCAAAAAAAGTAGTAGGTTACTCATCATTGCAATTTGCCTGTCTCTGTATTCCTTTTTTTAATACATCAGACCATAGTTCCCTCTAAGCTGAGCAGTGAGCAATCGCTCACTTAAAAATCATCATCAACTCAGAGTTTTTCAAACCTGCCCAGAAGCCGAGAGGGAAATAGTGAGAGGGAAGGAGAGATAGAGGAAGAGAGGAAGAGAGAGAAACAGATAGAAAAAAGAGAGGAAGGAAAAGAGAAAGAAAACGAATGGGAGTAAGGAAGAGAGAAAGAAAATCAAAATCTATTTTGAAACTAGCTCAACTATTTAAGTGGCATTTTGACATTGATAGAGTTGCCCTATTATGAGCTCACTGTTATAGACACACAGTACAGTATTTTATTTTGAAATTATCTGAGGCAAAACAGGGTGGGTTTTTTGTTTGTTTGTTTGTTTGATTGATTGATTTATTTATTATTTATTTATTTATTTAATATTTCTGTGCCGCCCAGTCTTAAAGGGACTGCTGCTCAGACACTATACTTTTCCGCCCACCCCCCAAAAAAATTAGAGGGAACACTGCATCAGACGTAATCTGCTTGATTCTCAATCACTTTTTAAATTCACAGATCTGCAGTGCTTATTCTCAAATGCTATCTTTTCCTGGTACTTTTAGATTACCAGTATCTTCTTCCTTTCCCAATTGAACATGCATTCATACTAATAGAAAACTATCAACTGGAAGGATAAAGAATGTTAAAAAAAAGAACAAATTAGATTACAATTACAAGTCCATGAGGAGAGGGGCGGCCTATAAATCTAATTAATAAAATAAATACATACATACAATGATCCCTGAGAACCTGCACCCACCCACCTACAGAACTTGCCAGCTCCTCAACACCCACCTATAGTCCTTGCTGGCCCAGCTTCACTCTGTAGCACCCATCTGCAGTCCTCACCTGCATCACCTGTAGTAGCCCCTACCCTGCATTCCTACCCTAGACTCCTACTAGCAACCTCACAAGATAAACCAGGCAGGAAACATAAACAGGTAAGCTAATTCTACTTTATTCTAAAGCTACATTAACAGAATCTTGCAAGTCTGAAAGTACAATCCTCCCAACATCACTTTTACAGCGTGAGAAATTAGGCAAGCGTCTTGCTCTTCCCATCTCTGTCGACTGAAGTTTTAACATCTACCCCGGCCCATGAATGAAGAATGATAGGATGAATGTGGATCATTGGTTTTGAAATATATATGGGTTTTAGAATTTAGATTTCTATTTGTTTAAGTATAGAGATTTGTAGAGTATTTTAATATAAAATTTCTTGTTTACTGTGAGCCGCCCTGAGTCCTAGGAGAAAGGCGACATCGAAATCTGATTAATAAATAAATCTGATTAATTATGCAGTTGTGAGCAATGATGTCTCTTATCTGACTGTTCCTAGATAGCATTCTTTGCTCTGTTTCCCAAGGTCATTATTTGATTTGAAACAGATTAAAAAATGAATTGCTTTTAAAATGAATGTATTCTAAAAAAAGTAAGCTGACAATTGCTTACATTTTGATACACCAGTTAAGCATCAATACCAACTGATAAATAGATACTGGGGAAGTGTTTATGCATTTCACAAGCTATTAAAGATGGAAAAGTACTGTATATTACAGAATGTTAATGTGATAACTTCTAATTGACTATTCAGAGCAATTTTAATGAAGTTGGACAAGTGAAAGATATATGTGAATAAGAAACTTTATATAACACTATATTAGCCTATATAATTTCAGAGACATTAATCCTATTAAAAAAATTATGATTAAAAAAAAAGAAATCATACAAATCTAATAAATAAAAACCAAAAAAGTACCAATTCTGGAATTTTTATAGAATTTAATTTTACAGAAATTATTTAACAGCATAACAAACATGACAATAACTGAAGAATAAGATGGTGGAATGTGTAACTTTTAGAAATTAAAATATAGAAATATGAAAATGATACACTGCCTTACAGGAACACACATTGACCCACCATTTTAGCAATTGCCAAAAGCACAGTGAGTGTTATCTTTAAGTTTTTCATTTTCAAAGGAATTGAAACATCAATAAAGGTGCACCCCTATTACTTATATGTGGATCTATATAGGGTTACTTTCCATTACACCTTGTACTTTGGGGCATTATAAGAAAACAGAAGAAAAAACTCCACCTTGCAAAGTTTTATTTTTCCAATGATACAACTGTACAATTAAAAAAACAATAAAAGCCTCTCACCAATATCTGATTATTATCAGGGCCTCGTGGGAAAAGGCATTAGCCTTTATACACCAGCATTCTGTTTCTTTATTTTGCTTTGCTGTATTTTACACTGTTACGTTGTTGTGTCCTCTTGTTACTAAAATAATATACAGGTAGTTCTTGACTTACGACCCCAAATGAGCCCAACAATTTTTGATGCTAAGCGAGACAGTTATTAAGGCAATTTTACTCCATTTTACAACTTTTCTTGACACACAGCTGTTAAACGAATCCCTGCAGTTGTTAAATTAATAACACGTGAATCTATATGATCTGTTATCACCACAGATGCTAAAAGTAATGTCTGGGTTCACAAGAATACAGTCCAATAACTTTGAAGGGAGCCAGGCTGGAGAAAAATGTACTAGATAAAATGATTACGTGACATTATAGAATGGAATGTTCTTCATTCTCTATTGGCATATTGAAGAAAAAAGCATACTCCACTGGTCATCAATGATGCATCCAAATCGTACATTCCACTTAAGAGCTGTAGTTTTTTTTTTAACAACATGGACAGCTCAGTTTGCACAACCTAGTTTTAGAATAGGATCGTCAACCAGAGTGCATTTTTTAATGAATCGCAACAATTAGATTAAGCAAACAATGGTAAACAAATCTATTCGAATCATGCAGAATTACAACTGGTTTCCATAGCAACTGCACTGACCTTAATGCAGAAGAAAAATTACCCTACTTTTTATTACTATTTTGCAAGTTGAATTAGGAGCAGAATACTTTTATAGTAAGGGGCGTGCATTAGTGCACCAGCATGCCTACTGTCCCTGTCCTAAGTTACCCTCTTATTAGTACCAATATCATGTAGATAAACAGTGTTATTTCTTTGTGCACTACCAATATGTACTTGACATAAATAAATAAAAATAAAGTAAAATAGGTTGGTGAAGATGACGTCTCAGTGAGGAACTTTACGAGATCTAGTACCAACCCCCCCACCCCAAAAACGTGGGTCAACCTTGTTAGTGACTGATCTCAAGGTGTGTTTATTATTCTGCAGGAAATCCAGATTCTTGTCCTTCTTCTGGCACTTAAAAAATAAACCAACTCCAGTTCTGCTTCAAGTACAATTGCACACCCGTATCGAGCGCAGCAAAATTGATCAGAACACCCCAGTATGCAGCTTTATTTTTCTCGCTCTTTTTCCTCAAGCCGAGTCGTCCCTTTAAGCGCTTCGTTTTAGGACGGCTCCTCGGGAAGTACCCGAGAGGTCAGGTTCAATCTCTCCAAGAGAGCCAAGAAAAAGAGGCATCCCGAAAACGCGCCCGCAAAAAATGGGAAGGCTGAGCAAGTCCCTGCGGATTCTCCAAGGGGACCGTCCGCTTGGATGCATCCCATTCGTGACAGGCGGTCTCTCCCCTACCACACACACACCAAAAGGGATGCCGCCCCGAGGGGTTTTCTCCTCACGAGCACAGCCCGTGCGCGTCGACAGCGCCGGTTTAGGGGAGCCCTTGGCTTCCCGGGCACGTTTAAAAGGCCAAGAACGCAGCCCCAGAAGTGAAGGGACGCTTCCTTTTTCCTGCGCCCGCCCGACCCTCTCCGCTTTCCTGAAGGGAGGGTGGTGTGTGTGAGGGGGGGGGTCGGGAGGGCTTGTCGTCGCCCGATCTGAGGGGGGAAAGGGGGCCATGCCTGCCGTTGGCGTACGCAAAAAAAAAAAAGCAAAGCTCTGCGGCTACACGTACCTGCAGTTCCGGGAAAGGGGGCGGGGCCAAAACTGTTACCGAGAGACGCACCGCCGCTTCTCTCCCCCTTCTCTCCCCCTCTCCCCTGTTTGGGCTCTGGTTTATTCCGCCCCTTCCGTTCTCCCCTCCACAAAAGAGTCGAACTCCAGTTCCGGTTCCGGTGACGCGCACGAAGTCAAGCCGGGCCGCCGGAAAGTTCGCGCTTTCCGCGCGCTTCCCTCCCTTCACCCCACATTCCCTTGTGTGTGCATAAGCGCACTAGCATGCCTACGTGCCTGTCCTACTTATTTATGTTTGGTTCGTCAAGTACGTATTGGTGATATACAGAGTTATAATAATATTTATATATACGATATTAGTAAAAGAGAAACATTAGGATAGAGGAAGAAAGCACTCTGGTGCACTTATGCACGCATTCATCTCTATTTGCTGCCCTCATTTATCTTTATTTACTTTATGTTTATACCAATACCTGCTATCTTGTATATGCTCTGACAAAATGAATAAATAGAAATAAATAAAATCTCGCGACAGCATCCTGCTCTGGGGGAGGGGGGAGGCGAATGGTGTCTGAGGGTTATTCGTGTTTTCTGAACTTGCGGAATGAGACAAATCCCCCCCACACACACAGACACACCCCAAGTGACTGACAGCTAGAACTGATGCATCGGGGATAGGAAATACTTTCCTCTCGGCCGAGTTTGCGCGGCATCCGAAATCGTCGTAATTCTTTGGTCCGGTTTGGACCAGTCTTTATATCATTCTTGCAACATACTTCAAAAAACTAGAAATAGTCATCTGCACCTCTATAACTATCTAGTTTTTGGGTCTGCAACCCAACAAGACCGATACAGATTTCAGAGGATAATCAGAACTGCAGAAAAAACAATTGCTGCTACCCTGCCTTCCATTGAGGACCTGTACTGCATGAATCGAAAGGAGGGCTGTGAAAATATTTACTGACCCCTCACATCCTGGACATAAATTGCTTCAACTCCTACCCTCAAAACGTCGCTATACCGAACTGCACACCAAGGCAACTAGACACCGGAACAGTTTTTTCCTAAACGCCATCACTCTGCTAAACAAATAATTCCATCTTCACTATCAAGCTACTTACTAAATCTGCACTACCATTACTACTAGATTTTTCTCATCATTCCTATCACCCAACTCTTCCCATTTATGACTCTATGATTGTAACTTGTTGCTTGTATCGTTAAGGTTTTTAATATTGTTTCCCGATTGCTTATTTAACCCTTATGACAATCATTAAGTGTTGTACCTCATGATTCTTGACAAATATATATTTTCTTTTATGAGAGCATATGCACCAAAGACAAATTCCTTGTGTGTCCAATCACACTTGGCCAATAAAGAATTCTATTCTATTAATCAAAGGCACTCCTTGGTACTGAAAACAGCTACTCAGAGCCCACACCCACCCTCCTCCCATCAAATTGTAGGAGTGATCTTCTACAGATCATGTTTTTTTAATGGCTTTAAATAGTTTTTATTTGGGAAGTTTCATCCCCAAACTGGCTAACGGATCTATATATTGCTTGGTACGCATCCTGTTTCATACTATTTTACCCTGGAAAGTCTTCAGAGAGCTGTGGGAGCACAAGTTCACTTCCGCAGGGAACATTCATTATAAATAAACCTTGAGAAAATGATATGTGTGCAATTTTGAGGGACTTTAAAAAAAAATTATGTTCAACCCTCACATAACAGAAAATAGAACCACCACCTTGTTTTAAGTAATTGGGTTTTGTGCTTTCCGATTCAGATAATTGATACTTTTATAGCTGATATTATCCCAATGCTCAAGAGACTTCAGGAAGATTTCGCTTTTTATCCAGAAACCCATAGTATGTGCCATAAATAAATAAACTGCTTTTAAACTTTTTGAAGCTAAAATACTACTACAGTTCCTATATGGAAACCAAAGACTACTTGTATTTTTAAAAATGGGAACCTTTCATTTGGTTGTATAGGATACTCCAATTTGATATTCCAAATTTCTAGATTATTTGAATATATATCTGAAATATTTAGTTTATGTTAATAATTATTGGCTTAGAGTTCTATAAAGGCTATCTCCGATAACTTTAAAATCTCTGCAGTTTCTAAGGCAGTGCTTCTCAATTATTTTCTGTTACGCTCCCCTAAGAAGAAATAAACATTTAGTCTACCCCCAACTCTCCGATCTGAACCCCAATGAAATGTTGAGTGTTAATATTTATTATTTTACTTATTATAAGTTGCAAGCAAACTATTGTCTGGGGAAGGCTGCTCTACTCACTTACTTGGGTGTAAGTCACACTGAACTCAGTAGAGACTGTTTTTGAGTAGGCAGGCATAGACGACCATGGTTAGGGCCCTCTTTTGACCCGGGCCAAGCCAGCTTAATCAAGCCGGTGTTTTGGGGTCAGCAGCCTGGCCCATAAGTGCTGCCTTTACCAGCACTAACAACGAATGGTGTGGAAGGAGGCTTTAGGGTGCCGTTCAAAGCTTTCGCCCAGCTGCAGAATATGTTCCTCCTTGTCCAGCAGCAGGTTTGCAGCAGCATGGCGCCTGCTGAAAACAACAAGGACCAACCCAGCCATCCCGCCCTGCCTGACTGCCTTCTCTTCTGAGTTCAAAGCAGAATGCAACTGGGAAAACACTCCCTCTCTGTGGGAATCAATTGAGAGGGACACACATGTTCCACAGGTCACACGCACAAACCTGGCATCACTCCATGCATCCCCCAGGGAGGTCTGCCCTGCTATTTGAGAAGGACTGTTACAAGGTCAGAAGGACATCAAGGCAGAGCAGTGTAGAGTTTTAGCTGCCATTTCTATCTACGGTAAGTTATATTCATTTTGTAGTTTTAAAATTATTATTTAGTAGCTGATATTGATGATTCTCTTAAATGATGAAATAAGAATTATTCCAAAGTGTCAGTTTCTCATGAGAACAAAAATCAAGTTCAAATCTCCTTCCCAATAAGACCAAAGTGTGTCTAGCCGTTTTCTTTCTACAAAGACAAGTCCATAAGAAGGAATTTCCTCCAATTATGAGATGTACATCCTTGCAGTATCTGAAATGTGTATTACTTCAATAGGACGAAAAGGTAGCTTGTGATATTTTATCTTCTCAGTTTTCTCCTTTGTGTTCTTCTTTTAAAAATACAGAAACAAATACACCTAGACACGTGGACAGAGACAAGATGTAGTCCTCGACTTATGACCACAATTAGGATCATAATTGAGTTGTAGTCAACTTTTCCCCCTTTTTAATCACAGTTGTTAAGTGGATCACTGCAGTTGTTAAGTGAATCACATGGTTGTTAAATGAATTTGTCCATCCTCATTGTCTTTCTATGTTAGAAACTGGCTGGGAAGGTCACAAATGGCGATCAGATGACCCTGAGATGCTGCAACCAAATTATAAATACAAACTGGTTGTCAAGCAACCAAATTTTGATCAGCTGACCATGGGGATATTGCGATGGTCATAAGAGTGAAGACCAGATGGAAATAACTTTTTTCACGACAGCTGCAATTTTGAATGGTTTAAACAAATAGCAGTATGTGGAGGACTATATGTAAAAAGAAAGAAGTTTCAAATGTGTGAATGTAACTATGCTGGTAGTCCGTGTTTAGGAATTACAATCTGGATCAGCAACTTAGTTGCTAAATGAAGCAATTGCTAAGTGAAACTGTGGGCTGTGCTTGTTTGTACTTCATCTTTATCTTGCTTCACAGATCTTTGAAGGTTGTAAAATGTGAGGATCGATCACAAAGTTACTTTTTATCACTCCTAACTGAATGGTCGGTAAACAAGGAAGTTGCTAAACAAGGACTACTATAATGGTAATGCCAGTAAATCAAGCAAAGCAATTCATCTGCCATTCTCATTCGCATTGTTGCTTCTAACACATATGCAGCTATCTAGAAAATATGCAGAAAAGAACATATAATACAGTGGTACCTCATGATACGAACTTAATTGGTTCCAGAAGGAGGTTCGTAAGGTGAAAAGTTCGTAAGATGAAACAATGTTGCCCATAGAAATCAATGTAAAAGCAAATAATGCGTGCAAATCCTTCAGGAAAATCCCAAACTTTACAAGGGAGGCGAACAGAGGGCAGGGAGGAGCAGCTAAAGGGGGCGGGTGGAAGAAGCAAGGCTAGGCTAAAGGGTGAGTGGGAAGGAAGAAAGGCAAGGGGGCACCCCTCCCTTTTCTTTCTTAAAAAGACACCCCCCTCAGTGCTTGCAAACACGCCGTTCTCCTAGTTAATTAAATGGAGTCTTTTCCCCACTCCAAGCCACCCCTCCCTTTTCTTTCTTAAAAAGACACCCCCCTCAGTGCTTGCAAACACGCCGTTCTCCTAGTTAATTAAATGGAGTCTTTTCCCCACTCCAAGCCACCCCTCCCTTTTCTTTCTTAAAAAAAAGGGGGGAAGAAACCCCTTCATCTTAGCAGCAGCGGCTTGGGTTCGTAAGGTGAAAATAGTTCGGAAGAAGAGGCAAAAAAATCTTAAACACCGGGTTCGTATCTTGAAAAGTTCGTTAGAAGAGGCGTCTGTAAGATGAGGTACCACTGTAATGGTTTTTAGGTAAGAGACAGCATAGAACAGACAAGGAAAGGCTTCATGTTTAAGATATGCTTTCTAAATGTTCCAAAAACAGTACATATAACAGATTTAATGTATGTATGGATTATACTGTAGATTTTAGTATATTATGTTGTACAGTATATATAATTTACTTTTATATTAACAATTGTTACAACTATTTCATCTAGTATGTGACAAAATATTAGTAGAAAATAATCAAGAAAATACATTTACAAAATATAAGATGCAGCATTTCCCTACAAAATACCAATAAAATAGAAAATGTACAAATAGTTGGGGCTGTTGTTGTCTTTTGCAATGCCATCATTCAGAAAAATCCATTTCTTTGACATTAAGAATGCATAACTAAAAGATATTCTTATCAAGTTCTCTGTCATTCCTTATCTTCTGAACTAAGAGAAGGTGATGTGAGATATTTTTTTTGTAATTCCTCTAGCATTGCTCTTTCTTCCTCTTTCAAAGTTTCTTTCTCTTTCATCTCCCATCTGAAATTAAATATATGAGATATGTAGTTAGCCACACTGGAAAAAATAAATTATTGTTATTCATTACATGGGAAAATATCACAATTTATTTATTTATTTATCTCTCTCTCTCTAATCCTTAATTATATTAAAAATCAATGATACCCATTCAAACAACCATACATAACATTTGTCGGCTAGGGGGTTAAGGTCTAATCGCCCCAAGCCCGGCGGCATATATAAGTCTTGACTCTTACAGTTGGCAAGGAGAAGGAATCTCCGGGGCGGGGCAAGAGAGCTGATTCTGGTGGGCCAGCCCCCCCCCAAAGAAGGGTCTTCCCCTAGGCCCCGCCAAGCAACATTGTCTAGTTCAGTATTTCCCAACCGGTGTGCGGTGTGCCGCGAAGCCTAGGGAAGCTCCAGCTGGGCGGGGCGCTGCCGGTGCCGGACCGCCGGTGCCTCGGACCTGGAGCTCCCACTCGCAGCTGTCCCCCGGCTACTGCCCGATGCAGCTGTTTCCAGCGCTCTCCTGCTGGGCCCCAAAGAAGGAAGGCGGGAAAAAGGAGAGCTTCATTATTCGCGCCTCCTTTTTCCCACCTTCCTTCTTTGGGGCCCAGCAGGAAAGCGCTGGAAACAGCAGCATCTGGCAGTAGCCGGGGGACAGCTGCGAGCACCGTTCCCCGTAAGCTGCCCCCTCTCCTCCTCCGCCGCCGCCGCCTCCTGTCTTGGGGCACAATCTGCCCCCTCTCCTCCGCCGCCACTTCCTGCCTTGGGGCGAGCAATCCGGGAGTCCGGGACTGTGTGTTTTTGCGCCATGAAGAGAAAACGGCCGACTTTTCCCTGCTGCCCGGGCTGTTTTCTCTTCATGGCGCAAAGCCACACAGTCCCGGACTCCCGGATCGCTCGCTTCTCCGGTCAGCAAAGCCATCTGCCCAGGAAAGCGCCGCGCATTGAAAAAGTGCGATGCTTTTCAGGCAGCCGGCTTGCTGGCTGGAGAAGCGAGCGATCCAGGAGTCCGGGACTGTGGCTTTGCGCCATGAAGAGAAAACGGCAGCAGGGAAAAGTCAGCTGGGCTAACGGGAGGCGGCATGTGGCTGGGCGCTGGGGACGTCTGGGAGGGCGAGGGGGCTGATCGCTGCTGCCTCTTAGCTGCAGAGCCGGCTGGCGGAGGCGAAGACAACAGCCGCCGGCTCTCTCCCTCCACTTTCTCCAGCTCTCTCACTTTCTTTTTCTCTCTGTTGCCGGTGTGGTGAACAAGAAAGAGAGAGAAAAAGGAGGGGAGAGAGAATGAGAGAGAAAGAAAGCAAGAGAGCGAGAGAAAGAGAGGGGGGAAGGAGGGACAGAGAAAGAGAGCAAAAAAGAGAGGAAGAAAGAAAGAAAGAGGGATGGAGAGAGAGAAAGAAGGGAAGGAAGGGAGAGAAAGAGGGAGGGAGAAATAGAGTGAAATGGAGGAAGAGATTTTTTTTTTGTCCAAACTTTTCTTTAGCCCCCCCCGCCCCTCCGCCCCCTCAGTGTTCCCCAGAATTTTGAAAATATGAATAATGTGCCGCGGCTCAAAAAAGGTTGGGAAACACTGGTCTAGTTGATGGGACAACTCTGTGGGACCTAACCAGTCGCTGGGACTCATATGGCAGAAGTAATCTGGTCCAATTGTTAGGTTATTACTGACCATACTATTTTACTATATTTTTGTACAACCATTTTTTAAACACAAATCTAGCACGCTGATATGTATTTAAAAAAAGATTCCCAGATTATTCTACCATAAATTTCTCAATTTTATTATATTCAGGTTCTTTTCTGAATCTATTTACTAACGTACAGAGCTACTATAAAAATTAGAAAAGGAACATAAACAAAATAGACCAGAATTTGTTCCTATTTGTTCCTAATAGATTCTGAGCTCTCTGCATCTCTGACTGTGCACTAGAAGCCTCTTATCCCTACAGTAATTATAGACAGATGTCTTAGACATGTATGTCTCAATATAGAGAGGAGTATATATAAATAGTAAAAAAACCCAAACTTCGATCCATGCATTTCTTTGCTGAGTTGCCATTATTAAGCAAAGGTTACTCATTCCAGAATCAGTCAGCTTAGAAACTCTGCGCAGGACTCAGCTAAATGTCCATGTTTAGCATTATTATTCTGCACCCTGCTCGACTTCACTTGCTTCTGACCTTTGCAATGTTAGCTACACCAGCATAGTTGTGAGAGATACAATCTTCTGGGTACTCATTTTACCAATTTATTAATAATGCATATATTTTCTCACTTATTTAATTCGTTGCTGTCAAGGCAGAACAACAAAGAAATGCTTGTATATAACCTGCCAGACTTCTCCTGGGCATGCTGGATTGATCAGATAGAAGAATACAAAGAAAAAAAATGCAATAATTTCTGATTTATGAAGTAGAAGAAGCCAAAGAGCTTATTACAAAATAATTTCAGTGACTGCTTTGTTTCAAGTTCTGTTTATACTGCAATGTTCAATTTTGTGCTCCTCTTTTGCCAGCCTGCTCTATGTACAGGGCTTGAAGTAACTCTCCCTCTTGGGTGGAAGGGACAATTTCCACTGCTGTTTTGGGAATGAACAGACTTAGAATCAAACTATGTGCATTTATTTACTTATTTTAATAAATGTAATAAATGTTATTAAATTAAAATTTTATGCTGCCCATCTTCCTTGCAAGATGACTCTAGGCATTTGACTAAATGAAAACTGGATTTCACAGAAATATCTGGTATGTTAATTTAGAGCAAGACGTACTTGTTCAATGAGCTCATGAAAATTGGGAAAAAGTTGCAACAGAAAAGCAGCAAATAAGAATAATAAAGTCAGAAAATGCAGATAGATATGTCACATACAGTATCTTCAATAACTTCACATGATGTACATTAATTTAACAGGCAGAGTTCTTTTTCTACTCCACGGTATATCACAATAAATCCCATACGTCTAATAATCATAATATGAATTTATGACTCAGGTGTTTTGAGATCACAAATTTAATTTGAAGTATTTATCTTAATAAGATAAGTTTCCTGTTTTACATATAACATAAACTATAAATAAAACTTTGAAAAAATAAAATAAAACATTTAAATATTTGTGAAATTGAGTAACACAATTATGGCACTGAGATACTCCTTATATGACAAGCTGTTTATCCACTAAAAATAATCATAAGAGAGTTTAATTCAGTAAGAACTCCATCTTCAGTAGCAGTTTACTATACTTGTTGAAAATGTTTATCACTACTTGAGTGATAAATTTGATTCTGAAATGAAAACCTAGGGGTTTATCAAGTATAATTGGCATGCTTCTTAGATATGATTGCATTATTGTGTTTAAAGAAATCCAGAAATATAGGAAATTGATGCCAAGACGTTATTTTCATATGCATAAAAAGAACTTAGTATTGAAAGCTCTAGAGATGTCTACAGCAGAAATGTCTTTATTAGCATATCCAAAATATATTGCATTATTTTGGCAGCATCAGCTGGCAATATCTGATCATATACCAACTCAAGTCTTTTTAAAATCCTGGCTCTCGGAGCTGAATTGCCAGCTTTCAATTTATATTACTCCAAATTAACAATGTGATTTTCAGATAAGTGTATTCTATTAAACCTATAACTGGCACATACCTTATTTAGGATTATATTAGCATGTTCAAATATTAAATTAAATTTGCTGTCCAAATAATAATTTGGTCCAAATCTTAGTGACAATAAATACTTTGTTTATGTCTAAAAGAACAATCATAACAACTCTGAAAATTTATCCCAGACAATTTCATTTTCATACAAATTATAGAATTAATTTTGTCATAATTTATAGGCATGTACATATGCCTAAATCTTGTACTCATATGAATCAGAGTGGGTGGATTTTTTTATTGTGTACGCCGCCCAGTCAGTCTGGAGTTGGACGGCCTATAAATCCAATAAAATAAATAAAATAAAATAAACTACATTCTGTAATTATTTTATGTTAAAGAACAAAATCATGTTCTATATGCTGTACACATGTGAATATTGTCAATAGCAATACTATGTGAAAAACAGAGAAATGGAAAATAAATTATAAGAGATGTTACAAATCAATATTCTTATCTGTATGGACTGTACAGTTAAAGATGTAGGTTATAATTCTGAAAATTTAATAAGTCTTATATTTTATATATTATATAAACAGTATATGCCACAGAAAGGAGGGGTCAAGATATTTTCCAAGGCGCCTGAAGGCCAGACAAGTAATAATGGATGGAAACTGATCAAGGAGAGATTCAACTTAGAAATAGGGAGAAATTTTCTGATAGTGAGAACCATCAAAAAACGGAACAGCTTGCCTTCAGAAGTTGTGGGAGCTTCATCACTGGAGGCTTTCAAGAAGAGACTGGACTGCCATTGTCAGTCTAATCTAATCTTATTGAATGTCCATGATAAAAGTCCATGTAAAATGTGCTTTCAGAATTCTTTACAGTAATACCGTGTTTCCCCGATAGTAAGACCCCCCCGATTGTAAGACATATGGGGGGTTTCAGGGGGGTCGGCTAATATAAGCCATACCCCGAAAGTAAGACATATGTCTTACTTTCGGGGAAACACGGTACTAAAAGCGAGGGAGGCGTCGGAGCAGTTCGCGGCGCTGGCGAGGGAGCTTCGCGCCCAGGAGAGTCTCCCAAACCCGGCGCGGATAAGGACTCCTCGGCCGGTGGAGGAAGCGCGGCGGCGGCAGCAGGCTCCGGAGGGAGCTCGGGTGGTGGCGAGAAGACGGGATTCCGGGTGCCGAGCGCCACCTGCCCGCCGTTCACGCCAAGGACAGGCAGCCCCAGTTCCAGCACCTCGGCCTGCTCGCCCAGCCTCTTGCCCGGCGGGGAGAGCAAAGGCGGCGGCGGGAGTAGTGGAGGCGAGGCGGAGAAGAAAGAAGCGGCGGATAGCTGGCGAGGCGCCTGCTAGAGGGGGGGACCCCGCCGCTTTGCCGCCGCTCCCGCCGCCGCCTTTGCCTCTTGCCCGGCGGGAAAGGCGACGAAAAGGGCTATCGGGTCCCTTCCAATTGCCCGGCCGGCATCGCCTTAGTCAGCAGCGGAAAAGCAAAGGAAGCAGCAGGAGAAGCGAAGTTCTTGAATGGTGGCGGCGGCCCTTGATCGCAGCCGATGAGGTTCGGCTTTCTTCGCTTCTCCTGCTGCTTCCTTTGCTTTTCCGCTGCTGACTAAGGCGACGCCGGCCGGGCAATTGGAAGGGACCCGATAGCCCTTTTCGTCGCCTTTCCCGCCGGGCAAGAGGCAAAGGCGGCGGCGGGAGCGGCGGCAAAGTGGCGGGGTCCAGCCCTCTAGCCGGCGCCTCGCCAGCTATCCGCCGCTTCTTTCTTCTCCGCCTCGCCTCCACTACTCCCGCCGCTGCCTTTGGTCTCCCCGCCGGGAAAGGCGACGAAAAGGGCTATTGGGTACCTTCCAATTGCCCGGCCGGCATCGCCTTAGTCAGCAGTGGAAAAGCAAAGGAAGCAGCAGGAGAAGTGAAGAAAGCCGAACCTCATCGGCTGCGATCAAGGGCCGCCGCCACCATTCAAGAACTTCCGTGAAAGACGCAGGAGCGGCGGCGACGGTGGAACGCTGCTTGAACCACCCCCGCCTTCTGCTTAAAACCCTCAGTTCGTGCCTTTCCTGCCCGCCTCCACTCACCCGCGCTTCTGCCACTTATTTCATCAAGCTCCCCGAACCAAGGATGATGAGCAGCTCAAAGGACCAATCAGCACTTCCTAGCACCAGCTACGGTGGCCAAATAAGACCAAAATCTTCCCGCTTCTGAGTCCTTAAAAGAGGTACAGTACTGTATACTTAAATGATTTATCATGCAGGCTACATTGCCCCCCCCCCGGAAAATTGTAAAGTCTAGATTTTATTTATTACATATTTCAAAATAAGAAATTAAAAAATTGCCCGGGACAATATAAGACATACCCCCAAAGTAAGACACAGTGGGGCTTTTGGGGATAAAAAGAAAGTAAGACACTGCCTTACTTTCGGGGAAACACGGTACCTTGTCTTACAAACTTAATTGGTTCCAGGATGAGGTTCGTAAGGTGAAAAGTTCGTAAGATGAAACAATGTTTCTCATAGGAATCAATGGAAAAGCCAATAATGCATGCAAGCCCATTAGGAAAATCCAAAACATTAAGGCTTAAAAAAAAAAAAAGCGGCGGGCACACAAAGCTGAGGCAAACGGAGTGGGGAGAGGGACAGCGAGAGATGGCAAGAGGTGGCAATGAAACAAGGCGAAAAGAGCCTCTCTTGAGCTCCATGAGTCCTTGCCTCCCATTTTTGTCCACCCCACTATGTTCATTTCCCCCACAACTTTCTCCTCTCTTGAGCTCCATGAGTCTTTCCCTCCCGTTTTTATCCCCCCTGCTCATCTCCCCCACGCCTTTCTCCTCTCTTGAGCTCCATGAGTCTTTGCCTCCTGTTTTTGTCCATCCCACTGTGCTCATTTTCCCCATGCAGTTTGGAAGGGGGGAGTTTGTCGCTGGGATTCAAAGCAGAAGTATCTTACAATGGGCTAAATAATAAAAGTTGATGCAAAACTATTTTGCATGTTGTCTGAGTTTAATTTTATTTTCTTATATTTTATTTTCTTATATTCTGTTGTTTTTCCAGCTAAGAGTGATTACAGCCACAATTAATAAGCACAATTAATAAGCACAATTTACCAGGTATGTTTATTTATATGTTCTGATATAGAAAGACTACATTAACACCCATCCCCAAAAGTTGAAATAATTTAAAACAATGTAATAGCAGGCATTTTACTAATACAGTAGATACCTGAAAGAAACTTCATAAGATGTTCTATAGACAGAAATAGCCAAACCTTCTTGAACCCTTCTTGTGATGAATTAGAAAATCTGTCTTACATATTTCTTTCTCAGGTGTAATAACCCTGTTAGACTTTGTCATTAAGAACTGATAAATAAATGCTTCGTTAAGCATAAATAGCTTGAAAGCAGTAGCTAAGAGTGATGATCTTGGTTTTATACAAGATACCCATGGTTTCATTTCTAACTTACAGGATTAAACAGTATAGATTATAAAATAACTTCTAAAATACCAAATATAGTTTTTATTTTCTAGTAAAGAACAGCACTAAAACTATTGTAGGTTAAAATATTTCAGAATATTATTTCTATGTGCTGTTTCTTTTAAAAAACAAAATAACTATACCCCTAGCTGTTCCATTTTATGTATGGTTTGTTTGGATTGTATGACTGTTTTATAATGGGTTTTTTATAATTGTTTTTAATATTAGATTTGTATTTCTGTATAATTTATTGTGGGCTGCTCTGAGTCTTCCGAGAGGGCAGCATACAAATCTAATAAATTATTATTATAATTATTAACTATATAAAAAAATAAAAGCAAACCAGATCAGTGATTGTGATTATATATTTTGTTACATAATGTATAAATTTTTCTCCATTTTCCTTACTTTTCCTGAAAATTCTTTGCTGGATCTGAAGTTAAATTGTTTCATAAATTTCACACTAATTCCTAATGGAAGCCCTAAGATCAAAGGTTTTTTTCTGGGGGATTTCTGATGGAGGAATACCTCTATATTTTGATCAGTCCCCAGAAAAAAGATTAAGGAGGATTCCACACATGGCACAGCACAGTATCTATACCTATCAATGGGCATGTATGGTCAATATCAAGCTCCTATTTGTGTTCTAGGGTTCTAGTGGCCTTGGGGTAATTTTTAAGGACTAAGGCCTGTTGATCGTAGTTCCATCCATCTCCAATTCAGTTCTGAACATGCAATAGACATTATTATATTTACAGAACTATGCTTTTTAGTCAATATATCCAAAAACTTTCCTGCAACTTTCCCAACATATTCTCCATTTCTGAGTGTCTGTAAACATTGTACCACGCAAAGTAATTTTTTTGTGTGTCCTCCAAAAGAGTGACCAAATTCCTGGAGGGTTTCATAAAAGAAATTTCTTCTTTGCTTGTTTGATAGTACTCGCACAGCTTTAAGGGATAGTGATTGCAGCTTCAATGGCTTGGATCTGTTTCGGTTTCAAGACATTGCAAAAAGTTCATTGTCCCTATTAAATCCACACAGCTTATAGTGTTCCCTCCAGGTTATCTACCAGTAGTTACTTCATTGTTGCTTGGCAGACTATATCTTCAGAAATACATTTGAAAGAGTTTAGCTGCAGATCATAATGTTTCTCAGAATGGAAAGCCTCGGTAGGTAGCCAGGTAATCCAAGGAAAGCGGTCACAACAGGAGAATTCAATTTTATTAATCTACCATAACTGCCAGCCATTATATGAATTAATAACACTTGAATTCAAATATACATGTTCTGATCTGACCAGAAGTGACAACAAAAGTGCACGTTACTAGAAGATCATGCTTCTAAAATACCCAGTAGAAACTACTCGTTTATTGAGAAGACAGACTCTCATTTGAAATTCAATTCATCAGAATACTGTATATTAAAGAATATCTTATCTCAAGCCCTTTAGAGTCTAACAGGTTTTAGGCAGGTTGGCTCAAACAACAGTGGATAGCTAATGGAGAAAACTCTTTTCATTCAGATGATTTTCTGTAATTTGTCCTCAAGAAAAGGCTCTTGACACTTGGACACATTTGTCTAAATAAGAATGTATTACTGATACTTCTCATGTTTCCCTAATAATAATGAGAAGACCATAGATGTTTCCATGGTATCATGGTATCATGCATTCCCCTCCTCATTTCTGATTATTGCCAAGATCATTTAAGGTAAAAATTTTCACTGTGATTTTTTTTTTAACTTGGCCTGAAAGAGCTGGAGCAAGGAATCTTTGTGGAAGTTATCCATCAAACAGACAATCTCTTTCTAAGGTAGATCTAGAATAGCCACAACTCAATAAATGGAAATTAAAAGATTAAGGCTACAATAGCCTGTAATAAGATTGTCTTAGAATTAACACATCCAGCCACCTGTAACATTTACAAAATTACAGTATTTGAATTCAACTATTTGAAAAGCCAACATCTTTCAAGTTGGAATTTAATGGAGACTTTTCCAATACTTCCTGAAGCCAACATTATTTTTGAAAACAGTGACAAAATCTACATTAAATTTAACCTGAAAGATGCCAACATCCACCAGAAATATTTCCATTGCTTGCTAAAAGATTATTTTGGTCAAGCCATTGAGCCACTGTAGCTATACAGAATACCAGAAAAAGAAAACAATATTTTTTTAACAAAATGGATAGCAACACAACTTTCCCAAAGTGTTTTATCACTCATCCCCTACAGAAAATCCACAAACATTATGAAAAGGATAACAGTACAATACAATTAAAATATTTTATAAACAACCAACAGACTATTATAACCACATGTCATTGTAGTGCACACCAACTAAAACCCTACAAAACATAAATAAATTGAAATACCCATAAACCAAGAGGAAAAACCAAGAGTCATCTATAATGTGAAGACTGCAACAACCACTTTGTATGACATATAGACAGAAACTACAGAACACTTCCATGAACACGAACTAGCAGTCAGAGGACACAATGAAAACTCCTTAATTTCACAACTCATAGAGTAGACAGACAGAACCATAATTTCAACTGGGAAACTGTCATTATCCTAGACAAAGCTAAATGTAGAACCTCTAGAGAATTCATAGAAGCTTGGCATTCAGACAAATCAGTCATCAATAGAAAGACAGAAATAAATCACAAATCAACTGGGACCAGAGTTTTGGTATTCCAAACTTTCAGACTTGTGCTGGACTCTATCCTCAGGGAACTTCTTTAAACTAGAATATGTGCTTTGGGCTATTCTATGAGTTATATTTGTGTGATGCCTTCCTATTGGCTGATTGGTGTATTGATGTTTGGTGGTTGGCTGTTGTTTCCTTGTGCTGCCTAAATACCCGATAAAAATTTCTGTTGACTGACAAGGGGCCCATTTCCCAGGCTTCAATCATTTCCCTGACTGCCTTCGTACCTTCACAGCCAACAATTGTAGTAGCTGTGAAATTAAATTATGCCCTTGTTAATTGAAATGTGAGGCTACCAATGAGTTCAGGTTTCCTTGTCTGAGCAGAACATTTATTGCAAGAATACTCGCTTGTGTTCTTGCAAGAAATCATATTTACCATTCAAATAAGACAATTAAAAAGAGGTAAGAAGGAAACAAAAAATAATACTAGAAATGCATCATTTCCAGCACCCAATATCTAGATAGTCGGGGATTAACATCCAGAAAACAATCAAGGAAAAAATATTTGGAACTACCAAGGAGAAAACCACACCCTACCAAAATTGGCAGGGCAAGCTACTGTATATAAACAGGCAGCAAACTCCACACTGATCAGTTTATCTAGTTGGGTAATGAAACATCAACAGAGAGCACTAAGAACTACACAAACCCAATTCTGGAAGAAAATTCAGAGTAGTGAAAGATTGGAGCACAGTAGAGTTTGGGAAGGAAGGATCCCTGAAAAGCAGCCAAGACTTTTTGGGAAAGGAAAGTCTTTTGAAATTTGTCAGCACAGGGGGAAAAAAACTTTAATATACTAATCTTTGCTACATTGAGTATTCTGAAAGACACCTAGGAAAAGGCCTTAATGTTGTAAGGATGATTATCTATCTACATACATAACCTCTTTGTGCAAATAAATGTAAACGAGCTATTTTAAGGAATTGTATCTTGCTGTGCTAGGTGTTCCATGTGACATGTGAGTAAAAATTGGTACCTAGGGAGGGAACTTACTTTCCAGTGCAGACTGGCCATAATAAACTGATGAAAGGCAAGATGTGCTTCTTATCTGAGGATTTATTGAAATCAATAAGTCACAATCTGAGGTTAGTTGGGGGAAAGATCAGAAGCAATGTGAGAAAATATTATTTTACTGAAAGAGTAGTAGATGCTTGGAACAAACGTCCAGTAGACGTGGTTGGTAAATCTACAGTAACTGAATTTAAACATGCCTGGGATAAACGTACATCCATGCTAAGATAAAATACAGGAAATAGTATGAGGGCAGACTAGATGGACCATGAGGTCTTTTTCTACCCTCAATCTTCTATGTTTCTATTATGTTAAGATTACTGTGGTGACTCCCCTCTAACCTGTTTTGTGGTGTAATGATCCAATAAAGAAGTGACTGTGGGACAATTACACTCACCAAGCACCACAGGTGCTAGAATACCATGTGGAAGCAGAATAGGAACAGATGAAAATTGCTGGAGCAATTCTGCAAATTGTTTGTGCTTACTTTCCATAATACAGTAATCTGTACTAGCCTGAGCATGCAGTCTCTTTACAACAGGAATACATTTCTAGCAACTTTCCCCAATTACGGCACTAATTTCTCTCTGAAACCCATTGAGAAAGCCGTGTTACTGAATGTGTTTGTCTGGATAGTTCATGGCAGAATTCATTGAGGAGTTGAAAAAGAAGCAGATATATTATAATGTGGAATCATTAGTAATAATTGTTAACCAGGTCCTATTGATCTTGGAGGTTGCTCACTGGAATTATAGAACTCAATATACACTAAGATCTGAGAATCCAGAATAATTTCCAACATACAAGGAAATATTTAATCATTTTACTATTGTTTTGGAATATACACTACAATGGGCAACAGTAAAACATACATTTTTATCAGGAATGTCCAAGGAGCTTGGTTCAGAAATTTTACCAGATAGCTTTAGTGAGGCATTATAAACAACAGAAATTAACAGCAAACATGAAAAGAGGTAATACCACAATACTAAATTTATTAAACAGGCCTTCTTCCAGCAATTTATCTTATAGATCTGTGCACTCTTCCTTATGTAATTAGTTTGTTCTAACTAGAACCAAAGCAATCAGTGGAATTAATAATAAGAGCTATAGTGCCTCATAAAAAATAATGTTAATAAGGGAGAATCTGAATTTGTAACTCAGCAAATTTATATTACAGTTTTTGCACAGTCAAATGATCTGGCTGTATTTGTCATTTTTATCCATCTATTGAGTCCTTTCTAAGGACCTGGGATAGGCAGATGTTGAGGTTTTATAGTGTTAAGGGTATCATCATCACAGGGTGCAGCTTGTTTCAAGTAAAGCTGCCTTTTGCAGTTGATTGCTGGTGAATTCAATGCCAATGCTGTGTAGGTAATGCTCCAGTTATTTTGGGATTACACCCAAGGTGCCTATTACTATTACTATTACCTTTGCTCTCTTTTACCATAGTCATTCTATTTGTATTTGCAGGTTTTTATATCTTCCCCCAAAAAGGTGACTCTGTGTGGCTTATCTAACTAAACTGGCAGCCAACAGACTAAAGTACATCAACCAACTCCTGGGCCATGGACCAATACCAATCATAGCCTGTTAGGAACTGGACTCTGCAAGCAGTGGGTGAACGAGCGAAGCTTCACATATATGGGCTCTAGATTGGACATGAAACCATGCCCCCAGTCTCTGGAAAAATTGTATTCTATGAAACTGGTCCGTGCCAGAAGGTTTGAGGACTGCTGACCTATGGGACTATTTTCCTTTAGTTTATTATCCCTGCCTTCAAAATTACTCAAAGGAAGAATGGGGAGGGGAACAATCAAAGTCTGGTCACTTCTGACAAGGATACTAATGTAGTGTTGCTTTCCTCTATCTCCAAATGTTATTTCTGCTGGATTAGCCTTCCCAGGGGCAATTCCCACTCGCATCCTGGACATAAATGGTTTTCAACTCCTAGCCTCAAAATGTCGCTACAGAGCACTGCAAACCAAGACAACTAGACACAAGAACATTTTTCCCCAAACACCATCACTCTGCTAAATAAATAATTCCCTTACCACTGTCAAACTATTCACTAAGGCAGCAGTACTATTACTACTAGTTTTTCTCCTCATTCCTATCACCCATCTCCTCATGACTATATAATTGTAACTTGTTGCTTGTATCCTTACCTATTTATATTAATATTGATTATTTCCTGATTGCCTGTTTGAACCCTATGACATCATTAAGTGTTGTACCTCATGATTCTTGACAAATGTGTATTTTCTTTTATGTACATTGAGTTCATATGCACCAAAGACAAATTCTTTGTGTGTCCAATCACGCTTGGCCAATAAATAAATCTCTTCAATTCTTAGGTGCTTTTAATAGCAGAACAGGAAAAGCTTCTTGAGGGAAAGGGGAGAAACCCCATCTCTGCATATTTTTTCTTCTTGTTAAAATATCAGAATCTGTATGGGATTTGAGCTTACTACCTTTGGATCAACAGCTAGAAGCTCTTAACTATTCTGTTCTTTAAGCAGTTGGATTTGAAAACCTTCTTCAACAGTTTAGCTTAATTCCCTCTTCAGAGCTCTGAGAACTTTAGGGGATAATGGCTGTCAGTCACAGCTTCAACAACTTCCTCTCAGTGTCCTAGCCGTCTTCATCCATTGCTCTGGAATCTGAGCAGCCATGCTCATATTATTTGTATCACTCCCAGTTCTGTACACAAGGAGTGGAATCAGGAAGACAATCAGCAGTTGGAAACGGTGGAATAAAATGTAAGAGATGCACAGGAAACAGGATCAGGGAATGGGCCCCTAAAAAGAACATTTTATGTATTTGGCCTAAGCCTGCCTCTAAAAGAATGTTTAAAATTTCTTTTTAGATTTTTTTAAATCTAGCATATTATGGGACATTTATTTCTTTGGATCTAATTTCTATGGGATAGTTAGATAGTTAGTTAAATGGGGAACATTTTAGTCCTAAGAGTCCATTCACCTTTTAACTAGCCTTATCACCCATTAATCACCCAAGAAATGTAGTATACAATTTATTCAAAGGATTCAAATAAAAATCATAATGTCTAATCTTTTCTGCCTAAACGTTGCATCCCCTCTGTCTTTACTGCAAGACTTTTCCTGGCTTGATCCATTTTTTGCTCTCAGTGTCATTGCATACCAGTTCATCTATGTCTGTGAAATCTGAGCCAATGTTTTTCTCCCTATCCTGTAAATAAGGAAACGTAAGAAATGCCCATTAGCAACTAAATGTCAATGACTACTTCAGCTTCAACCGCAACAACACAAGAGCACGCAACAGATTCAAACTTAATATGAACCGCTCCAAACTTGACTGTAAAAAATATGATTTCAACAATCGAGTTATCGAAGCGTGGAACTCATTACCGGACTCAATTGTGTCAACCCCTAACCCCCAACATTTCTCCCTTAGGCTCTCCACGATGGACCTCTCCAGGTTCCTAAGAGGCCAGTAAGGGGCGTACATAAGTGCACTGGTGTGCCTTTCATCCCCTGTCCAATTGTCTTTCCTTTCTCTCACTTATCATATATATTTTCTTTCTTTCATATATCCTCTCCTCTAAGTTCACTTTTACCCTTATATATATTACTACATGTCTATTTTTCTTCCTATGTATTTGTGTATTGGACAAATGAATAGACAAACAAACAAACAAACAAACAAACAAACAAACAAACTAGAAAGGACACATTGGGAAGGGTTCTTTATATGCATTTCTCTTTTTTCGCCCTCTTCCCACTTTTTTCAGTGATTGCATAGCCACTGCAATCTTTCTTTTATTTCCCCCTGGCACCTTTCCTGTCCCATCACCCTTAACAATTTAAGTCCAAGTGTTCATGCCTCTTTCTTGCTTCAGACTTAGGATCCAGTTTTACAAAGATCGCCTTCCCAGGATCCAGTTCTGTTCTCCATTCTGGTCCTTCCCCCACATGTAGGATTCAGCTACCATGGCCAATAAGTAACTTTTTAAGACAAATTTAAAAAGCAATTTGAAACTGTTTAAAATGAATAAGTAATAAATGTGGAATTAAGATTTGGTGTCCATGCAACATAAATCTGTTTTCTAGTTGTGATAAATGTGTTTTTTGAAAAGAAAACACCATGAAGTTTGGAGAACTATAAATGTAACAAGTTAAGTACTTATCCAACTTGTGAAAAACATTGAGAACTTGGGTGGCCCTATAAAGAAAACCCTGATACAGTAAAAAAAATCAGTTTTAAAATAAAACAGGAAGCACCATACAGCCATAGAAATGCCTACATCTGTGATGGCAAACCTATGGCATTTATTTATTTATTTGTTTGTTTGTTTGTTTGTTTCTTTATTGAAAAGACAATGAAAACAAATCTAATATTAAAAACAATCTAAAAAAAACCCAATTTAAAGGCATGCGTGTCACAGGTGGCATGTGGAGCCATATCTAAGGGCATGCAAAGCATTACACTTATGTCAGCTCAAGCATGCATATGCACACTAGTCAGCTGATTTTCGGCCTTCTGGAGGTGGGGAGGAGGCCATTTCACTCTCTCCAGGCTTCAGGAAAGCCTCTGGAGCTTGTGGATGGCGAAAAACGGACCCAACGGGCCTACCAGAAGTTCAGAAACGAACTTCCATTAGGCCCGTTAGGCTGTTTTTCACCCTCCCCAGACTTCAGGAAAGCATGCGTGAAAGGCAGCACATGCGCAGGAGCATTGTATTATGGGTGTGGGCACAGGTGCGCTTTTGCCACCTGAGCAAAAAAAATGGTTTGCCATCACTGGCCTAGATGGATACATTAGAAATAATAAATGTATTACAACATTCCATGTACAAAATGTTTTATATATGATTAAAAAGATACTATGCATAATATATAGTACAAACCTAAATCAATTGAGCATTTTATGTTCACCTATGTATACAACATTATATTAACATTTATCTGAATGAAAACAATACAGGTTTGTTATATATTGGAAAATTATACATACAGTGGTACCTCTACTTAAGAATTTTCTAGATAAGAACTGGGTGTTCACGGTTTTTTTGCCTCTACTTAAGAACTATTTTCTACTTAAGAACCCGAGCCCAGAAAAAAATTCCAGGAAATTTGAGAGCCGCACGAAGGCCTGGCCAGTTTCCTGCCATTCCCCCTTTAATCCCGGCCATCTCAGGCTTTTCTGGGCTGCCAGAGGAGCCTTTCAGTGGTGCTTAAGGAGGCTTTGGCAGTCTAAAGTGAACAAAGCATTTTCCTTTCTCTGGGCGCTTAGAAAGAAAATAAAACTTTGCCAGCACCCAGAGAAAATAAACGCTCCCTTCGCTCTGGGCAGTCCAGAGTGAATGGAGCATTTTCCTTTTTTTGAGCGCTGCCTTAAGAGTCCCTCTTTTTTTTTTTAAGCCTTAAAGTTTTGGATTTTTTTTTATTCCCCTCAACTCACCTTCTTCCTTCAGCAGTGACTGTCCTCCTCCTCCTCTTCCTTCTCCTCCCATCCAAATTCTGAGCTTTTATTTCTTTCCTAATGGGTTTGCACACATTATTTGCTTTTAAATTGATTCCTATGGGAAAAATTGCTTCTACTTAAGAATGTTTCTAGTTAAGAACCTGGTCATGGAACGAATTAACTTCTTAAGTAGAGGTATCACTGTATCCCTAAACTGCCAAGTCAATGAAACATAACCCACCAAGAGCTTTAAGTAAAGGTAATTGCTCTATGTGTTTACAATTGCTTAATTACTTTACTTTGCCAAAAAAAGGTCATTAAAATAATTTTGAGGCTGAATTATATTTAAGGATTAACTGTATGCTGTATATTCTAAGTAAGTTCCATTTAGCACATTTAATAGATGTAAAAGCTCACAAGTGATGATATAAAGGATAATTTACGCTTGCAATGCATTTTTTATCCAATTAATAGATTGCCTGTGTGTTGCATATTTTGCATGACAAAAGAGGTGAATATTAAACTGCCATTCATAATGAAAATGCACTTTACAAATTAGAAGTGCCGAAACAGAAATTTTTCACCCTGTTTAGGAAATAAACAGTCCTTAACCAATTAAACTGCATTGTAATAATTCTATGATTTATTGCAAGTTGTTTAACTTTCAAAACTTGGCTAACCCATATTAAGGTCACAATCCATCATGTCTTGCTTGGAAAGCCAGCAAATAATGGCTGCTGTATTAGCTGCTTTTGATGATAGTATGAAAGAAGTATTAGCACTTGTCAACAAAACTGCTTACAACATAACATTAGCATGCATGGGCTGCTGTACCTATTTATTATTCTGGCAGCTTCACATATATTGTTACAAGCTTATAAAACATTTTGTTGGGTAGAAACCAATGTACACTGTTGATTTTCTGATAGACTGGCAGCACAAATGTCTAGACTGCCTTAGTTCAGTTTAAGTGTAAATAGAGACAAAAAATTTTCAACCTGTTCTCTTATTGATATTGAAAAGTGCTGAATTATTCAGCATCTAACTCTTCTGTTTGTGTCTATCACAGTTATCAATTACCCATCAGTCTACTTGTCAAAACAGAATGGATTAATGTAGCTGAAAACAAGACAAATAAATAGATACTATACCAGGGGTTCAGAGTTGACAAACTGTCAAAGGGAAATCCAGGCAATGACATTTACCGTCAAAAGGGGTATAGCTGGCTTGAGAGAGCAAACCATACTCTTTCACGAGCCAAGAATGCACTTATCTTACTGTAGCTAAAAGAAGTTTGATTACTCTACTAATGCATTGACAATACTGACACTACAATAGTGACTATAAGTTGGTATTCTGATGTACAAATATCTTCAAAATCTTATACAGAATATCTTGTAAATTTTAAAAAAATGGAGCAATATAAATACAATTTCAATTATTAGGAACATGTAATAGATCTTTAGGAATAGCATTTTAAAAGTGCTTGCCAAGATAGAAAAATAACACCCGACAAACCCAGTCTTGCCTCCATTGTGATCTTCAGAGAACAATGCCCAATTCTGAACCATATTATTATTCTAAAAGGTAGATTTATTATTCCAATAGTTTACAGAATTGGCAGGCAATTACCATAAAGTGTTTTTAATCTCAAACCTTGTTGGCCCTACATTCTCCCCTATTCCTTATTTTTCCTCTCCACTGATGGGCAAACTCAATTTCATTGAGGGCCATGTCAGGGTGCTGTTTGAACCTCAAGGGGAGGGGGTGTGGACAGAGTGGGTGTGGCCAGCTTGACATCACTCATGTCGTGATGGCCCAAGTACTCTGCCAGCAAAACTAGGTTCCCAATCTCAATTTTTGACCGGGACAGCCTTCTGCAATCCTCTGCCAATGAAAACAGAGCTCAGGAGGGCCACATGTGGACCGGCCCTTCACTATTTCCAGAGTGGCCCTGTGGGCCAGATTTAACCACCTCATGGGCTGGATCTGGCCCACAGCCCTTGAGTTTGACACCCATGTTCTATACTTTATAACAGTTCCTGCATTTCTAATATGTTAAAGAAAAACAACTATGAACGGTAGATATAAAACCTGAGGTTAAACTAGACTTTTCTGTCATCAAAGCAGAGGCTCTTAAAGTGGGTTACGATTCATTTTAGAAACATCGATAAAGGTAAATGTTCCCCTTATACATATGTGCCAGTTGTTCCTGACTCTATAGGGCATCTCAATTTTAAAGCTGAAGAGCCAGCACTGTCTGAAGTCGTCTCCATGGTCATGTGATCGGCATGACTAAACACCAGAGGCACACAGAACACTCTTATCTTCCCTATTTTTTCTACTTGCATTTTTACACGCTTTCGAACTACTAGATTGGCAGAAGCTGGGACAAGTAATGGGAGCTCACTCCGTTACGCAGTCCTAGGGATTCAAACTGCCAAACTGCCAACCTTTCTGATCAACAAGTTCAGCGTCTTAGTCACTGAGACACCATATCCCTTAGAAACATCAAGCACTTAGAAAAAAGAATAATGTGCAAGGAACAGCTTTTGCTGCATGGGCATGTTATACTTGTCCAGAAGTGGTATTCCTTTTATTTTCACAAATGGGAGTCCCTACAATTATTCATAAACTCAAAACCACAATTGGGATCAGAATTTCATTCACTAGGTAATACAGTCATTAAATGAGCATCATGTGACCATTTCCAATTTTATAACCATTTTAACCATGGTCATTAATCAAATTACACAGTTATTAAATGATTCAACAAATGATGTTTGCAGAAGCTGGTTCCTAAAGTTTCAAATTACTATCACATGACTGCAAGTTGCTGCAATTGTCATAAACGCAACCTAGTTACTGTTGTGATTCAGTCTGAGGCTCCTCAGGGAACGGCTGGAACTCTGCCGGCTCCATGCTCAGAGGGGGAGGACGAGGAACAGGAAGAGGAGGAGGACCAGGCAGACGGGGAAGAGGAATGTCAGGACGAGGAGGAGCTCTCCCCAGCGAGTAGCCTGGAGTCATTAGATGAGAACGCACAAGCCATCATAGATATGAGGCAGAGAAGGGCAGCACAAAGAAGGGGACAATTAGCCAGGTACTTCCATCCCTAATAGGCAACAGCTGGGTTTGGGTGTGGTTCTCCTCAGAAAGGTTGAAAAGGCAGGCCCGCCCTTCCTGTATCGTGGAGAGTTATCTTTTGGGAGTCCTGTGACCTTGCTTCGATCCTTGGCGTCTCTGATTCTGGCTTGTGGCCTCGAAGGCTGAAAACTTGGGAGAAGCGTGGGTTTTATTATCTACAGTGGTGTGTGTGCCAGCAAGAAGCCTATTGTATTGTCTGGCCGTCGTGACTCTTCTGTGAAGCTTCACAGTATTCCAGTTTGTAAGAACAGTTTTTGTTATCTGTTTTTGTTTTCAAAGATATAAAATGACTTTGCTTTTTACCAGCGTGTCTGGATACTCTTTTTAGTTGGTGTTGGCGTCTGGGGGAACCCAGACAGAACAGTTACCAAATGTCTGAATTGGATCACAAACCTGCAGGGATGGTATAGTCATTATTTTGAGGACAAATTGTAAATTATTTTTTCTGACATAACTTTGAAACATTATTGAAACATCAAGAACATCGAGAATCTTGGCAAAATAAATAAATAAATGTAACTAGCTTCAACTCAGTGTACCGCTTGTGTCACGCTTTTACACCAGAAATAAATTATAACTCTTTGGAAACTTAACCTTTCTTCATCAATCGGTTTAACTTGGCAAAAATCTGTGAGTCATAATTCGACTACTTTAGAATTGTTATTGCATAAAATAATGAAGATTTATACACAATAAAGCAAATAAAATAAGCAAAGCAAAGCTGAAAAAACATTATTTTGGTCTATGCTCCAAACTCTTAACTTTTTTTCCTTCTGAAAGTCTGAATACCTGATTGTTTTTTTATAGCTTTGGAAGGTACCTAAATATTTTATTAATATCATCATTATCTCCAGCCTGAGAACTGCTATTAATTTATATATTCTAATATAAATCCTAGATAAATACTTTTTCGTCAGGTAAATAAGTTATTGAGGAAATGTACTGAGGAAATATTCAAAACTACCTAGGCTTTCATGAGCTAAATTGAGTTTATCTATTGTAGATGAAGTTTTTAATTGATAAGATTTTCAAAAAGTATCATTGGGTATATTATCAATCATAGTAAAGTTTTGTCCGAATATATCAATCTCTCCTTAATGTTTCCCTGCAACAGACTACACAAAATGTTCATAAATGTTTCAAGGCTATAACTCCATAGTGAGTTTTTCCTTTGCACACAGAAAATCTCATTCTTAATGTTGGCTTCTGTATCGAAGCCTAGGAAGAATTCATTTGAATGCTAGGGCAGCGGCTGTCCATATATAGACAATTGAGGTCAGTGGTCTATACTATAGGCAGCTTCATACATCCTAAAATTAGGACGTAAAATCTTTTCTTGGCAAATCATGTAACCTTAATTATTGAATGTTCTATGACTGTAAAAAAAAAAAGAATAAATACTCAGTAATTAAATCAGTGTTTCCCAACCGGTGTGCCGCGGCACACTAGTGTGCCGCGAGACACAGCCAGGTGTGCCGCGAAGCCTAGGGAAGCTCCAGCTGGGCGGGGCGCTGCCAGTGCCGGACCGCCGGTGCCTTGGACCTGGAGCTCCCACTCGCAGCTGTCCCCCGGCTACTGCCCGATGCAGCTGTTTCCAGCGCTCTCCTGCTGGGCCCCAAAGAAGGAAGGCGGGAAAAAGGAGAGCTTCATTATTCGCGCCTCCTTTTTCCCACCTTCCTTCTTTGGGGCCCAGCAGGAAAGCGCTGGAAACAGCGGCATCTGGCAGTAGCCGGGGGACAGCTGCGAGCACCATTCCCCGTAAGCTGCCCCCTCTCCTCCTCCTCCGCCGCCGCCGCCTCCTGTCTTGGGGCACGATCTGCCCCCTCTTCTCCGCCGCCACTTCCTGCCTTGGGGCGAGCAATCCGGGAGTCCGGGACTGTATGTCTTTGCGCCATGAAGAGAAAACGGCCGACTTTTCCCTGCTGCCCGGGCTGTTTTCTCTTCATGGCGCAAAGCCACACAGTCCCGGACTCCCGGATCGCTCGCTTCTCCAGTCAGCAAAGCCATCTGCCCAGGAAAGCGCCGCGCATTGAAAAAGTGAGATGCTTTTCAGGCAGCTGGCTTGCTGGCTGGAGAAGCGAGCGATCCGGGAGTCTGGGACTGTGGCTTTGCGCCATGAAGAGAAAACGGCAGCAGGGAAAAGTCAGCCGGGCTAACGGGAGGCGGCAAATGGCTGGGCGCTGGGGACGTCTGGGAGGGCGAGGGGGCTGATCGCTGCTGCCTCTTAGCTGCAGAGCCGGCTGGCGGAGGCGAAGACAACAGCCGCCGGCTCTCTCCCTCCACTTTCTCCAGCTCTCTCACTTTCTTTTTCTCTCTGTTGCCGGTGTGGTGAACGAGAGAGAAAGAGAGAGAGAGAAAAAGGAGGGGAGAGAGAATGAGAGAGAAAGAAAGCAAGAGAGCAAGAGAAAGAGAGGGGGGAAGGAGGGAGAGAGAAAGAGAGCAAAAAAGAGAGGAAGAAAGAAAGAGGGATGGAGAGAGAGAAAGAAGGGAAGGAAGGGAGAGAAAGAGAGAGGGAGAAATAGAGTGAAATGGAGGAAGAGATTTTTTTTTGTCCAAACTTTTCTTTAGCCCCCCCTGCCCCCCGCCCCCTCAGTGTTCCCCAGAATTTTGAAAATATGAATAATGTGCCGCGGCTCAAAAAAGGTTGGGAAACACTGAATTAAATGAATGAAAAAGAAGGTGTTCCAGAAAATACACAATATATTTTTTGGATTGCTGTATAATGTTTCTGTCATAAAATAGGACATCAGAGGAATTAATTATATTTTGCACAATGCTCAACATAAAACAAGGTATGGTACAATATAAAATATCCATGCTATGATAGCATTCCCAAATATTATATGACATCCAATTGACATTAAATCTAAAAAACTACATGTATTTTGAAATACATATAGATAAAAAAGTAATTAAAATGTTGGCGGTACTTACACTATAATGTAAGGTAGTGGGAACACCAATATAGACTATAATATCCAGTAAATCTAAAATATTTTATATTCTAAATATATATTATTAGAATATAGTTCTAACAATATTTAATATTCTTTAAAACAATTTAGTTATTCATTTTTGGACACTGGAGGTAAAATAATAAGTATTTAGAAATATTGAACGAGCCTTTTATTGTTAATCTGCAAAGCAGCCTCAAGGTAGACAAATATACTGTGTAGTGATGCATAATATATGCACAAATTACAATCAAATCTCATTCATCTAGAGAATACTAAAAAGGATCATAGTGATGGGGAATGTTGCACTGTGTTATAGGAAAGGCCACGCCGAGAAAAAAGAAGAAAAGTTCAACGAAGTAGGGAAAATCAGTCAAATATATACTGTGGATTCAAAGCCTCCACTTCATACTTTCCACATTTAACTATCATCTATTTTTCTCTGTGCTGTTCTGCTTTAATTATGATTAAGTTAAACAAATATTTAAGTGAAAAGTTGAGCAGCTTTCCATCTTTAATTCTCAAAACTTGTATCTCAGATAGTCTCTGTTACTTAATCTACTTGAGAAATTAGATCGTAATATGTTAACAGTACTTTTCAGTGAGTTAACTTCATTATATAATTTACATTAGTGTCATCACAATTAAATTTGTTACTATTGTAAGCAGATATCTTCAACACTGTTTAAAAAGTAGTGTTTTGTTCAACTGGGTGCTAAGAAACAAAACATAAAAAAATCTAAATATCTTTTTTTTTTGTACTGATCTAATATTTGAATAGTAAACTTTATTATTCCACATTGCTTCAGAGAAATGTATTTTAAGCCAGTGCACTTAAGAAGTGGAGCATTGCCATCCCATTTTCCATTGAGTTGCTATAAATTATTAGAATAATGCATTTTCATGACAAGATTGTTCTCTGTGCACAATCTGAGTTTATTTTCAAACTTCTATTTGATCATTATATAGTCAAATAATACTACTTATGAATGACCTGTAGACACAAGAAGGTATTTTCACTATAAACTAAACAGTATTTTCAATTTAAAAAATGCAAAGAAGAGCAACTAAGACGATTAAAAGTCTGGAGACAAAAACATATGAAGAACGGTTGCAGGAATTGGGTATGGCCAATTTAGAGAAAAGAAGGTCTATGGGTGACACGACAGCAGTATTCCAGTATTTGAGGGGCTGCCACAAAGTAGAGAGGGGTCAACTTATTTTCAAAAGCACTAGAAGGCAAGATAAGGAATAGTGGATGGAAACTAATCAAGGAGAGAAGGAACCTGTTATTAAGGAGAACTTTCCTAACAGCAAGGACACTTAATCAGTGGACAGCTTGCATTTAGATATTGTAAGGGCTTCATCACTGGAGGTTTTTAAGAAAAGACTGGACTGCCCCCTATCTAAATGGTATAAGGTCTTTGGACTAAAGACCTACAAGGTCCTTTCCAGCTCTATTCTGATTGAAATTAAAATATAATTTGCCGCAATGAAATGTTTTCTTTTGCATACCTGGTTAGGAATTTCTGTGAACCTATACTAGAGGAAAGAATAGATTACTAATTTAATTCAGTTTGGATTAATTGTTTATCATTTTCCAATTTATATAGTGACCCATCTCAATTTGTGACTATGAACAAATAAAAAACAATATAAAAATACTAAAGCAATTCAACAATTTAAGAATAATAAATTAATATAAAAGCCCCATACAAGCTGGACACTACTACCTATCCTTTATTATTAGACATATTTTATGATCAGATGCTGACCTATGGTTCCCTCAATTAGACATCTTAAATTTTAGGATGATAATGATCTCTCTAAAACTAAAACTCACTGGAATTTACTTACAAAGATCTAAAAGAATAAAAAAAGAGTGATTTTCCTAATGGAAATGGTTCATTTGATGGAACAAATGTCATAGTCCAAGAGGCAACAGCAATGCACCCACTAAAAACAAAAATAAAACATTTTCTGTAAGAGTGTTTTGACTGTTTTCTGCAAAAAAAAACCCCAACAACTTAATTATCTTTTTTTCAGGCTCTCTTGGCAGTGTTTCAGCTTCTCAAGATACCTCCATACAAAGCAAATATCATTCATCAGAAGTTTCATTTGGTCCTTGTTATCACAACTTATGCTGCTTAATTTTTATTCAATGAATTCACTTTCTTATTTATTAGATGCAAGGTAGCCGCTCTTCCCTAAAGGCCTTGTATGCAAAACCTTGCTTGTAATCCTGTCATTTCAAACCTCCATAGGCTTTTACACAGCTTCAGGAATTAGGAAAAAAGAAGCAAACAATTTAGATTCATTCATGCAGATATTAAATTTGTATATGATTAAGGAAATGAGAGTAATTTACACAAAAACCCTAACATAGCTGCTGCAGACCAGTGGACTATATTAATCTATGTATATGTACAAATTAGCAAATTTATTTCTGCTGCTAAAAGCAGCTCAATATAATGTATTTAACTTCACAAGTTTCTTTCAAAGTAGTTTTTTTTTACTGTTCAAATAACAATATATCCAGTTACCAGAACAATACCCAATATTTCTGGTAAAATGTCTTATATTTGAAAATATACACATTTTAAAAAATATTATTATAGAAGTTCTGAGTAGTAATGCTGAAAAATTATTAAAGGCAAAAAAGATTTGAATTAAAGTTTCTAATTATCAAAAGTTTTATACTTTTAATTGTCTCTCTAATGCTAGTTGTGAGTAACAATACATTTATCACAATATTCAATGCCCTAAAATTTAAAGAATCCCATATATTTCAAATTAACCTCATTAACTTGATACTATGAACATCACTAATATATGAATCACTAAATGAATTAAATATATTTTCAGGTAGTCTTAGGACAATTATGAATGTATAACATTATCTACAGAATTATGCCTATTCATTTTAGAAGGAAAATATAAAAGCATACAAATTCATAAAGTAGTAGTAAAATTATAGACAATACATTAATGTTCATTTTTGAATTATTTATTGCTTATCTGATTAGGGTCCCAAAACTTAAAACTAGTTTTTATTTGTATAAATAATTTTATTAATTGGTGTAATTTTAATTTTTCATAGTTATGTCAATTGGAAATGTGGCACTGCAGCATTCACTTAAGACAGCAGATAAATTAATAGCTAAATCTGTTCAGAATTGCCAGCAAACTGTTGTAGTCCCAAACAAGGGCAATTGAGTAAAAAGTTACAAGTCACAATACAGACCATGTAATTTATAAGTTGGTTAACAAATGCAAATTTGGTAAAGATTTAAGTATGTCTAAAACACTTTATAATGATTTACAGGTAGGATGACATACACTTATTTGATATGGAAAGAACAAAATATATAGCTACTTCCAGAGGTTGGAAACTCACTATATTTAGTATGGGAAAAAATCTAAACATTATTTAACTGTACCACACTGGATATCTATCATGGAAGCTTTATCACACCCAAGTCAAATTAATTGAGATTATATCCCAAGATATAAGGATATTTTAACAAAGAAGGGTGAATTAAAATCTGCACAAACTTTAGAGAAATAGGGAATGCAGATGGATTGATTCATGAGATTGCAGTTACAATCAAGATTTGAAACAGATAAAAAGGCAGAAGGCATCAACTTAGAAGTGACTGAACTAGATGAAATTCTATTAGGGAAAAATGAAAAATTGATAAACTATATGATTACTGACGGTCAATGTTGAATTTGAACAAGTGAAAGAGATAATGATAAAATGGATGCGACACTTTGGGCAACTTAGGGAAAGGAACTATAAAATGACTATGGCTACTGCTTATAAAAATAACCTGCATAAAATGTTTTTATATAAAACTATAAAATGTTTTATAGGTGGCATATATCACCAGAAAGAATAGCAAAAATGTTTAAAGATAAATCTATGGAATGTTGGAAATGTAAGCAAATTCAGGATTCTTTTTATCATAGGTGGTGGACTTGCACTGAAGCTAAAAAATATTGGATAATGCTCAAAGCATGATTAGAAGAAATGTTGGACCAAAAACTAGAGTTAAAGCCAGAGACATTTCTATTGGAAATATTGTCAGAGAAATTTTAAAAAGAATACATTCATTTGATTACACATGTGGTTACTGCTGCCCAAATAGCATAGTGGATATTGAAGGCGGTTCTGATAGAAGAAGTGCTAAAGAAGTTACTAGAATGCATCGAAATAAATAGATAGACAATGGAGATTAAAGATAAAGAAGATTCTGAATATTACAAAATATGTGTGAATTTTTATGTGTGGTTGGATAAGAAATTTAATTAGAAAAAGAGATTGAGTAAAAATCAAAAAGTAAAAGTGTTATTATTAACCCAGGTGACGGGAATAGCAGGGAGGCACCACTGATAAAGGTTATACATTTAAGATAAATTCTAATGTAAGATTGAAAATAATAACATAATAATGAAACCTTTGTCAAGACTACAAGAATATAGATAGAAACTGCCAATCTGTTTCAATATATGATTGTTACAACTAGAGATATTTCACTTGGCGTAGGGTAAAGAAAGAAGGAGAGGACGGAGGAAGGAAGGAGGAGATAGAGGGTGGAGAGGGTAGAGGGGAAGGGAGAGAGAAAGCTAAAGAAAGTAAATGGGAGAGGAGAAGGGAAAAGAGGGTTGAGTGAAAAGATAATGGAAGTACAGATTGGCAGAAATTGATAATAATGATTTAGATTGAAACCAAACCAAGGTACTTTTGGTGATTTTTTAAATTATGCTTTGTTTATGGTGATGTAACTATCTGATATATAAGTGGGGGGAAATTATCCCCTACAAAATAAAACACTTTATAATTCATATCTGCTTCAAAATAAACTAAAGTAGCAACAGATGACATTCTTAAGCATAAGTGTGCTGAAAATAAAATTAAATGTGACAAAATTTTAACTCAGTCCAGTTCCTGAATTAGAGTTTGTCTGATATCTATATTCAGATTTCAAGATTTGCTATTAATATGATTTATAGAAAAAAAATCCAATTTATCAAGTTTAATTCACACTATTTGTATGTGTATGTCACTATGATTTTCATATGATTTGCCACTGATATACAGGACTTAATATAGATGGGAAATTGTAACAATCCCTTAAGTCCATTACTAATAATGATATACACATTTACTGGTAATATGTACACTGCCCATTATTTTTTATTGCACAACTCTTACATATTAGCACTTGGAAATTTTAAAAGTCACTCTGTGATTTTTTTACAGCACAATAGTATGCTAGATGAAGATATTTAACATGTTACAATAAACCGCTTCTGTTTTCATTTTGCATTTAATTTCAGTGCCAGACTCAAAGCATAAATTTTTTATCACCTGCAATGCTATGAATAAAAGATTAAAAAAAGATCTCAGAAGAAATTCTAACACATGCAGTGCATGCAGCACATTGTGCAGTCACAGTGTGCATAACTAGATGTTTAATTTCCATCATTTTCCCCTATGTCAGGAACGTTGTTATTAGGGTTAATACATCATGGAGTTAGTTTCCAGTATTCCAGCTCCAGTATTCCATTAAATTTCAGTTTGCTTGTTTCTCGACAGGAAATCTATCGAAAGCTACAGAATTTGAAACAGGCTGTAGGTATTCTGTTAGAACTCCATATTTTTAAATATAAAATATAAATATATTGTGGGTTTAAAGTGTATACTGACATATTACAATACCAGTTTTTGTTTGTTTCATGAACTAGCAAATAAATCCATTTGCAAATGCAAAAAAATAAACCATTTTAATGGTAACTGTACTTATTAAATGGTTTATTTATTTGCATTTGTAAATGGATACAAAGCCTTACTTATTAAGGCTTATTTCATATTTTAGATCAAAGGACATGATGATTCCCAAAAAGTGATAGGTGATGGTATGAGTTCACTCTTAAGACTTAATTCATACAACAGTGTCAAATAATTTACTAAGACTATATTACTATCATTCTTATCTTCCTTACTGGTATCTATTTCTTCTCACTTATTACTATAACCATGTTGCTTGTATCTTTCAATTATATTGTTTTTATTTATTTCCTAGTACAAATAGATAGCTTACTAGTAACCTTGACTATCACTAAGTGTTGTATTTTTTAATTCTTGATGAATGTATTTTATTCTCCTTATGTACACTGAGAGCATATACACCTAAGACAAACTCCTTGTGAATCTAATCACACTTGGCAAATAAAGAATTCCATTCTATTCTTATTTAAAAGTGCATTCTCTGGTAGCATGTATGTTCATTTTTAACTTCCTTAGCATGCATCCATACATAGATGGATATATATATATTCATCACAATATTCCCTTTTGTGGTAAGCAGTGTTATGCAGATTGAAGAAAAGAAGTGAGAAATAATAAACTGGATTAACAAGTATTATGAATGAATGGACAAAAGTCAATGATTATTTATCAAATTTATTTGGCGTCCATCTCATAGTTAAAGGTGACTTTGAGAGGCTTACAGAAATATAAACACATGGACATCTGATATAAAACCAAATCAAAATTACAAAAGTTAAAACAAATTATAAAAAACAAGAGTTTAGAAGGGAGAGGGTAAAGCTGCCTTTTGTGTTAGTCCAGCTAACAGCTTCTTCTTTAGGATCCCATACCAGTCAACATAACCAGGTTTTAAGGCTTTTCCTGAAAAGAGGGGGTGGGGATCTTATATCTTGTGGCAAGATGTTCCAAAATGCAGGAGCCAAGACAAAAAGGATTCTTCTTCTGGATCCCACCAGCTAAAATTCCTTGTTTGATAAAATCTGCAGTAGGCCCCTTTTGCCAGCATGAGTGAAAAGGGCCAATCCCATTGGGAAAACACAGATCTACAGTTCTGTATCCTGGGTCCATGCTATAAAAGGTTTTTAAAAGTAATAATCTACCAGAAGCAGATTGATAGCCAGTGTAGCTTGTGTAACATTGGTATTACATGTGCCACAGTGGTATTGCATGTGCCACTCTAGAAGACTCTCCTAGCCACCTCCTCTTCAAGCAGGACTTGTGAGTCTAGGAGAACCTCCAAATTGAGCACCAAGTGTATCCAGAGTAGGGCCACTCCCTCCAAAACTAAATATAATAAATGTCCAGATGCCAAAACTCCACCTACCCACAGCACTCCGTGGTTCAGTTAAAGCCTGATGTGACGTCCCTCGTCCAGGCCCCACAGTCTCCAGACACAGTGAAAGGGCAGCCATAATATCTCTTGGGAAGATAATCTGAATGTGAAAGCATCTTTGATGAGTAGCATGTGGAAAGCTACTTATAAAATTCACTACAGACATTATTCCACTCATGAACTTTCAAGTTGTGAACTTTTGCTGATACTAACAAACTTGTCCACAGCTCTAATCTAAAAAGGTCTTGGACGTTGGGAAGAGGGAAAGGTTTAGTTTACATCATGCTGCATACATATGCTTGTTAATACCGTTATATAAGCCTCCTGTTGAAAAGGATATATCTGGGATGAAATGCCTTGGTGTTGATGAAACGCCTTGGCAAAGTGGAGGTAGGAGTGGACCTGTCTAGAAAATAATCTAATTGTCCCAGGAGAGAAGACAGTCACTGAAGCAGGGAAGAATCTAATCTGCCTAAAAGCTGACCAAGGAGGCTCCATCCCAAGGGGACGATCCGGAGGGGTGGTACACATCCACATCTTCCTTAAATGTCCCCATAGAAGCTGGCAGTAAGGAAATGAGATGGCAAAAGAATAGCCATTTGGACCCAAGTAAATACATTACTACTTATGTCGATGGGGAATGGAGGGACATGGGCACACCCATCATTGCTTGTAGGATTCAGATTAATCAATGTGCACCTTATCCCTCTCTCCACAGGTTGTGCAATCAGTGGTACCTGGTTGTCTCACCAGTGGCCCTTCTCCAGCAATGGTCCCAACAGCTTATGGGAGTGAGAGGAAGCCAAGGAGCTTACTGCTGCTCTGAAGCATGAGGTTAGTGTTAGTCTGCAATTAATCAGTTGAACAAGAACAACTGTAACTTAAGGTAAGAATTGTACTGCATCTATTTTTTTGTTTTGTTAGCTGGACTTGTGAACAAAATGAACTTATGAACAACCTCTTGGTCCCTTGATTCCCCCCCCCCCCCCGTAGTATATTTGATGAGCTGCAAGTTTGGTTATTTGCATACAGATAATTCATTACCCAACTAGGTAACATCATCGGTGCTAGTGGGAATGGGGTTTGCTTCCAGTTTATATACAAGTTCTTGCCCTGCCATGGTAGGTAGGGAGTAGTTTTCTCATTTGTAATTCTTTATGGTTTTGTTTTCCCCTTGATTGTTTTTCTGATGTTGACTACTAACAATGGTGTGTTCTGATTTCCTTATTAGGTTTTTTACTATCCCTTTCAATAGTATGTAAATATGGGTTTATCTTTATGTGTCCACAGTATGGATGCCTAATGTATCTGAGTACTAAGCTTCCAGGAATTCCTTAGGATTTTTTTTTTTTATTATCTTGGGCTAGGATGCTCATAGTTTCCCAGCTGAAAATGGAAAAAAATCTGTATGTTTAAGAACCAACATAGTTTACGAAAACTATGTTTTTGTAAAGTACACAAAGTACAAGCAAAACTTTGAGAAAGAAGGACAAGAAAGGTACATCCAGATCCAATATAATGTCCAAACTGAGAATTGATTACTTTCTGGACTTTCTTGGGTTTTTTTCTTTGAAAACATTTTGCTTCTCATCCAAAAACCAAAAAACCAAAACCACCTTTGGGACAACCATGAACTGGATGATTTTTCTATGTCAAAATGTTTGCATATAAACAGTCAAGATGAATTTTCACATACAGTGATCCCCCGCTCGTTGCGAGGGTTCCGTTCCAGGACCCCCCGCAACGAGCGGGTTTTCGCGAAGTAGCGCTGCGGAAGTAAAAACACCATCTGCGCATGTGCAGATGGTGTTTTTACTTCCGCAGCGCTAGCGAGGAGCCGAAGATTGGGGCCGGCGCGGCTGTTTTAAAACGTCGCCGCCGGCATGGGGGGTTTGCCAGCACCCCCCGGACCCCCAACCCGGGTTTGGGGGACTGCTAGGAAGCCCCCCATGCCGGCGGCGACGTTTTAAAACAGCCGCGCCGCCCCCAATCATCGGCTCCTCGCTAGCGGGCAGGCAGGCGGCTCGCTCTCGCCGCTTTCCACCTGAGTCCTGAAGCGAATTCGCTTCAGGACTCAGGTGGAAAGCGGCGAGAATGAACGGCGTGGGCGCAGGACGCGCGAGCGAGCAGTGGACAAGCCGTTCGCTAGCGCTCGCTCTCGCCGCTTTCCACCTGAGTCCTGAAGCGAATTCGCTTCAGGACTCAGGTGGAAAGCGGCGAGAATGAACGGCGTGGGCGCGGGACGCGCGAGCGAGCAGCAGACAAGCCGTTCGCTAGCGCTCGCTCTCGCCGCTTTCCACCTGAGTCCTGAAGCGAATTCGCTTCAGGACTCAGGTGGAAAGCGGCGAGAATGAACGGCGTGGGCGCGGGACGCGCGAGCGAGCAGCGGACAAGCCGTTCGCTAGCGCTCGCTCTCGCCGCTTTCCACCTGAGTCCTGAAGCGAATTCGCTTCAGGACTCAGGTGGAAAGCGGCGAGAATGAACGGCGTGGGCGGGCGAAGGGCGGGCGGCAGCGAGGAGTTTGCGTGGGCGGTGGGGAAACTCCTTGCTGATGCCCACCACTCGCCCTCCCGCCAGCAACAGGGGGAAGACCCAGGGAAGCGCCCAGCAGCTGATCTGCCGGGCGCCATCTACGCATGCGTGCCCATAGAAAAAAAGGGCACGCATGCGCAGATGGTGTTTTGACTTCCGGGTTCAAAAATCGCAAATTACCCTGTTCGCAATGGTCGGGGACGCAATAACCGGGGGATCACTGTATTAGAAAATGTATCTAATTCTGATTCTAAATTCATAGAGCTACAATCCTAATCCTACAATCCTAATTCCATTACTTCTGTTTTAACACTGATCTCAGTAAGATACAATCTATTTGTTTGCTTATACAGTATTTCTAACCCTCCCATCTACATTAAAGAGATGGTTATTGATTGTGTTATTTAATATGGACCAAACACCATCAATAATATAGTTTACTAGGGGAACCATGCACTGGACCAGTATGATGGATCCAAATGGATTCATAGGAGGGGACTGAAGCAATTAAAAAAGGCAAAATCACTCATTTTCAGTACCTCTTGCATAGTACCACTAACATTAAAACCAAAAAGAACCTCATGTAATGCACAAGATATACAAAGCAATTCACTTTCAACTAATACTTTAAATATTCTACCTATCTACAAAGCAACTTTTATATTGTTCATTAATTGTAGTTTCCCCCAGGTTTCAAACTTTCATTGGCTCACTGTTATAGTATTGTTAGTGTTATAGTATTGTGCAAAACATTACACAGAAGTGTAATACAAATAAAACCCTCTCATTCGCTCATTAAAAGTGTTTGCAAAGCTCACATACTTGTTTCAATATACTTCCACTGGGGCAATATAATGGGATGTGAAACAGGAAAACAAATCAGGTTTATATTTTGTGCTTCTTTTCAGTTTTAGCCAGAAGACAAAATTGTAAATTACAGTGAAAAGATCTTACAATAAAAATACAATGGAACTTTTAGAAATGAGAAGAAAAATAGTTGCTTTATTAATATATAATGCTGAAATATTAAGAGGATTTGAAATTTAAGTAGGATTGTGAAAATAGTTCAACATTTTAATAACTTCCTTTCCCTCCCACATAGCATTAATCAGTTTTATGTATACCATAAAAATTATCCTTCTTAAAGAACATTAAATATAGTTTAATGTTACTTTGTCAAATATTTTGTCAGGCTTTTAAAACCTTTAAAATTAGTATTGATTTACTTTACTTGCTGTTTTTATTTTATTAATAATAAGCAATTCTAGAGCTTCTAGTTTCTTAAATGTCCATTGTTCCTGCAAGCACATTTATATGCTGAAGGGCTAGAACAGAGAATAACAAGTTAATTACCACATTTTTCGGTGTATAAGACGCACCAGTTTATAAGACACACCTAGATTTTAGAGGAGGAAAACAAGGAAAAAAGCATTCTGAACCAAATGGTGTAGTATTTCTATAGTTTCATAAAATACCAGTGTAGCAGAATACTTTTTACAATCATGTATACTGTTTTAAACCATGTACACCGTTTAACAGCTTCAAAACTTTTGGACTTCAGTTCCCAGAATTTCTCTACCAGTCATGCTAGCTCAGAAAAGGGAGTTGAAGTCCACAAGCCTTAAACTTTCCAGGTTTGAAGACCCTTGCACTCCTAATCTCTAACGTAGGGGTCTTCCAACTTGCAGCTTTAAGACTTGTGGACTTCAACTCCCAGAATTCCTCCACCAGTCATGCCAGACTCAGCCCTTCTCCTGGTTCTCCCCCCCGCCATATCCCACCCACCCCACAGGTCAGATTCACACCCCCTTCTGCTCTAGCTGGACTTAGAGCTGGCATCGCTCTGCAACTGCATGACAGCTCCAGGCTCTGAAGACTTAGCAGCCGCGAGTGGAAAGCCAAGACCAGCTGAGGAAGATCTGAGGAAGGCTACGCACCTGGGATCGGCTGGAGTGTGAGTTTGGCTGGGGGCGGCTAGGTTTCCACCAGGTTCTGTTCTTTTAGAGAGAGAGAGAGAGAAAAGGGGGTGGGCGAACAACCAGCTTTTCTAAAGAAAGAAATGTGTATCTCCCATCAATTGCAGTGTAATTCTGTCTTTCTTTCTGTCTTTACACTGCAATTGATGGGAAGTTTTTTCAAATTTTGTTCAAACAGGCCAACTCATATACTGTTAAACAGCTAATAGAAAAAACATGGTATAAGAAGTCCATGCTACTCATGAATGGCACAGCCAAACTTATAATCCTGCTATACAAACAGAACTTCTATATTCAATCTTCCATTTGTAATGCTGGTTCATACATGAGCACACAATAGATTCAAACCCAATATAAAATGCTCCAAACTCGATTGCAGCAAATACGACTTTAGCAATAGAGCAATCAATTTCTGCAATGCACTACCCAACACTGGTTTCTTCCCCGAATCCAAAAGCTTTAACCATAGACTGACTATAGTCAATTTCATCATATACTTAAGAGATCTGTAAGTGGCATGCGTAAGTGCACCATTGTGCCTATCGTCCTGTCTTACTGTCCAAATTTACCTGCACCTATTTTTATTTGCTTACACCAATACCTACTATCTTGTACATTTTTTTGACAAATTGAATGTCAATATTTTAGTGTCAAGGTTCCAAGTAACACCCCAACCAAGTAAGACTCTGAGGCAAGCAATTCCTCAAAGAGCCAATTTATTACAGATGTCACATTAGCACATCTGGGAAAACCCGAATCTGAAAGCTCCCGGATTTTTCGCATCCCCCAAAAAGTCAAAGTCCCTTCCCTCAATCACATGGTCCAATCTATTCAGCATCCCAACTGGAGATGCCTCCCAGTCACACCATTCCAGGGGCAGGCTGAATGTCCTTGACTCTCAGAAATAAAATGTTGTTATGGCTAAATACCTCCATGTAACCCCCGCCTCCCATTTTCCCACACCACTAAGTGTAGCAGCCCTGAAGATTCAAAAGAAAAAAATGGCCTCCAGGGTTGACACTTAGTTTATAAATGAGTAAGACTGAAATTGAAATACAGTGGCATCCCTACTTAAGAATGCCTCTACTTAAGAACTTTTCTAGATAAGAACCAGATGTTCAAGATTTTTTTGCCTCTACTTAAGAACCATTTTCTACTTAAGAACCCGAGCCCGAAAAAATTTCCCAGGAAATTTGAGAGCGGCACGAAGGCCTGGCCAATTTCCTGCCATTCCCCTTTTAATCCTGGCCATCTCGGGCTTTTCTGGGCTGCCAGAGGAGCTTTTGGTGGCGCTTGAGGAGGCTTTGGCAGTCTAGAGCATTTTCCATTCTCTGGAGAGGGAATAAACCTCTGCCAGCGCCCAGAGAAAAGAAACATTCCCTTTGCTCTGGGCAGCCCAGAGCGAACAGAGTGTTTTCCTTTTTCTGGGTGCTGCCTCTTTTTTTTTTTAAGTCTTAAAGTTTTGGACTTTTTTTATTTCCCTCACCTCACCTTCTTTCTTCAGCAGTGACTGTCCTCCTCCTCTTCTTCCTCCTCCTCCCACCCAAATTCCGAGCTTTTATTTCTTTCCTAATGGGGTTTGCACGCATTATTTGCATTTACATTGATTCCTATGGGAAAAATTGCTTCTACTTAAGAATGTTTCTAATTAAGAACCTGGTCATGGAACGAATTAAGTTCTTAACTAGAGGTATTACTGTAATTCTGTATTTTGTAAAAAAAAACAACACACCAGCTGTTCTTTAAACATGTTAAATATGAAAACAGATTATATTTTTATTATTATTTCAACATAATGCTAATATGACATTAGTTCAAATATGAAATTATATGTGGGCAAAATATCTGAAGATTACTTACTATATTATTTAGAAATTCTTAATGGTTTCTCTCTAGATGCCTATATTTTCTAATATTTTGGTGATGGTGCCCTTGATTAATTCCTCACAACCATCCAATCTAGTCCCTATAATTATCATGCCACACTAGCAAAAATGGTTTGCTATTGCTTGCTTCCTAGGGCTAAGAGAGAATGACTGGCCCAAAGCTACTCAACTGGTTTTATGCCTAGGCTGGAACCTGATTTCCTGGTTTGTCACTTAATGTCTTAATCACTACATCAAACTGACTCCTTTATTCTTTAATCCATCAGCCTTTTAATATATCAATATTAATAAAGTCAGCTATAGTAGTAATATTAATAGCAATAATAATAATAATAATAATAATAATAATAATAATAATAATAGAAATAACAATAATACTATACATATAAATACAATTTACAAGAAACACTTAATTTTCCAATACAGGAAAATATTACAGTAGAATGTTATGACGCATTATTACATATGATGACATCATTTTAGATACAGTATTTAAATAAATTTATAAAACATAACATGGTGTGTAAAATGAAGTCGATATAATTTTTCAATGTTGTTTATATGCTTGTCTACGGAGTACTCAAAAATCCTACTTCTTTCAATACTCTATAACATGGTTACAAGTGCATTGAAATTCATCTTGTTAGAATGGTAGTAATATATCCCACCAGGACTACTGTTCCTAGTAGCAATTTAAAATAATTATTGTGAGACTTGATGCTAGACATCAGGTTTGCAATAGAATTACAATGAGGGAAGTGTATTAGAGACAAAACATTGCTGGAAGAAAACTTCATAATGGCACAATTTGGAACTAAGCTTCAATTTGCAGTAATAGATTCTCTTTATGATGGCACAAAGGAATATATGCACTTAGCAAATTTAAATCTATTATTAGTAATGCTTTGTGGATTGCACTGGAGTAAGGAAAAAAGAAATTAGCTTTTAAAATATATTTCTTACATAAAACAGGATCTATTCTAAAGAACAGTATACACAAATCTCATTATTACTGTTCAAAAATATACTCGGCAGCTTTAAGAAGCAGTTGCATGGCTTCATACATTATTTTTAAATTTTTCTGTTTCTCATCTACATTTCTGAAGTTTCAACTACATACAAAATATCCCACTGGAGATATAATTATGTAATTCCTAATTTCCTAGAGTATCTTATTATAAGAAAATTGGAGCAGAAAAATATTTACAATTCACATTAGTAGAGTGAGCTCCTCTAAACAAGTACCGGTATCTATATTATTGTAGTGGTTTGATGTCTCTATTTAAAAACATTAAATCTCTTCAGTGTCTTCTAGAGCAAAACTATGGCAAAAAGAAAGGTAAGAACAATATTTTGACTGAACAGATATTGATTGATTCTAACTTTCAAAAATATTTCCTTCCCTTCTATCATTGCAAGCCATCTTTTCTGAATTTTTTTTTACAAAAAATATTTTTGTAAATAAAATAATAAAAAGCAACTTGCAATAACATAATCATGTAATAAAAATAAATTCAAAGAAAAATACAGTTAAACAGAATAGACTACTTTTATGATGTATTGTTACAAAACTATGGGAAAAGTACCTTGGTAAAATGTTAAATACAAATAAGAAAATGGGGGGAAAATAAGATTTGGGTAGAAAAAGGTAGGCAGAATGTGATCCTATGCAAAACATGATATTTTTTTGGTAAAAAGATGTCAATGTATCTAAGAGCCTGCTTCTGCCTTTTTTGTTTACATGAATGTATATGAATGTCATAAATTATGTCATAGGCAAATACTGTATGTGGAATGCAGTGGGAATATGTTACTTAAGAACCTATGTAGTAAAAAGAAATAACAAAAGATCGGCAATTAATGTGATTGGTTGTCTTGAACGAGAATCAAATTGCAAAACAAACAAATGAAGGAAATGTGAATTAGCTCAAAGTAAAGGGAAGACTGGGGAAACTATGATAAACTATGATTAATAAAATCCTAAGAAAGAGAGAAGTGGGCAGTTCAAAGAACAAATGACAATATGAATCAACATATGGTTCTAATGCACAGGTGTCAAATTTGCAATGTCATGTTGTGACATTTTGTGATTTACTTTCCTTCATAGACCTGGGGTGGGTGTCAGTTTGAATTCCATGTCCTAATAGAATAGGTTGAAAACATAGAATGATATACAATAGTACTACAAAGAGTTTTGATGAAAACTAAGGGACAGCAAGCAGCCTAAATAGTCTGTGGCTGGCAGCCATTATAGTAGCCGTTTTATGAAGAGGCATAACATCTTTTTATATAGGATTCCCAGAATTCCTCCAGAATCCAAATGTTACCTACTTCTGAATATCCACCTGAATAAAAAGTGGAGGACCAGCTTTGCTGACAAAAACAGGCTTTAATAAATCAATACTAACATACAGTTATGCTACCGTTGTTAGACCTATTTTTAACATTAGTGTTAATCATACAATGAAGTAATTCACATATAATGAAAAACCATTTTTATTTTACAGTTGTTATGTGAGAGAAAAACCTAGCCCTATATTATAAATCCATACTTTTTTAGTGAACTTTTTCAGTTATCATGGTTTATCATACTTAAAAACATTGAATTAGGGAAAAATGAAAGTCAATGACTTTCTGATAAATTTCTTGATGACACCTCATTAATTTTTGATGACTCCATAAAAACATTGAGGAGAGAAAATGAGTTGAAGGCTGAAGTCAGAAGTTTCATAAAACAAACAAAGACAGCCAGAAAAGACAATCATTTAAAGTGGCCATCCATAAAATAATCATACCAAGTCATAGCTAAGTAGACTATATTACATCTACTTGTTTATCAATTTATAAATGTGTTATGAATAGGTATTGAAGGGGAACAGTTAATGTATTCTTATGAACAGTATAAATTTTTTTCAGCTTACTATACTTCTCTTAGGATTTAGGATTATATAATGCTACATAATTATATTGCATGGCAATATAGATTTAGTTATAGATTTGATAAGAAAACAGTGAGAACATACTCCAGCAACATCATACAGGAAACATGAAACTAAACATTCCACTTTATTCTTTTATAATAAACATTATATTTAACAAATGGTCTCATCTTTATCAAAACTCACTTAACATTTTTTTCACTTAGCAACATAAATTATGGACTTAATTGTGATTGTAAGTCAAGGGCTATATATTCACTTGTAACATAAAGGTATTCTGTTTTGCTAAATTTGTTATTTATCAATTTTAGTTCTAAGATTGATCGTGTGCTCCAGATGGACTATCTTGTAACAATGAGCCCTTCCCCAATTAATGATGTGAAAAATTGTCTGGAATTTTTGGAAGGTATGAGCTGTAAAAAAAAACAAAAAAAACAGTGCCCACCTGATTTTGTCAAAGGCTGAAAGAATGAACATTTTGCAAAATTTGTCTTGAAAATATAAACATATATATCTTTAAAACAACAAGACAATGCAATGACTCCCAAAAGGCCTTCAGTGTCGTGGGAAGAGCTCAATTAGGATCAGCCCGCGTGAGCTGAAATGAGACTAACCATGGAGGTCGATGGAACTGGGCTACGAGGAGACCTTCATAACGAAGTTAACTTTATTAGAAAAGTAAAAAATGATTATAATGCCTGGAGCAGGCAAAAGCATGTCTTTACATCTTAAAGACTAGAATAGAAAGAAATGTCTGCTAGCCTTCTCTTCCTGTGTAGGAAAGGAAGTGAGGAAAGCAGGGATGCATCATAGAAAGGGAGGAGCTACAATAACAAACAAGAGTTAACTATTTAACTACTGGATGTTTCTATATGTCTTTGGAGGCTGTCAATCCACAGCATGACATTCAGATAGCACTAAATAGAAAGAAGGCCAGCTTGTTCTACTATACTTGTCAAATTGGCATAATGCTTTGTACGGTAGGTACATGCATGCAATGCTGATGCCAAAAGAATATGAATAACCAAGAACTAGTGTTAGATTATTAAAAAAATGTCTACCATTATGGACATCCTTACATACTCTGCCACATACCAATGACGTACAAGAAACATTCCTAAGTACCCTTTTCACAGAAAATCCATAATGATTACAGTCATTTCCCCCCCTACTATCTCAGAAAATGAGTATCTTACACCCTCCAAATGGTTTCAAGAGATGAATCAGTCTCACCTTTCACAGAGACTAGCATGATAACACTTCAGCTTGGCATTTACCATGCTTTCTGTCTTTCAGCTTAAAACCAAGTACAGTTTCTCCTACATAGCATCCTGATTAAACAAATTAACTATGGCACTGACTACAAATGTACACACTAGTGCTGGAAATGAACAGATACAATGGCCAAGTCTGTATTTAGTTTTAATTAAATTCCATTCTGTAGCTCAATTAATCCCCATCTCCAAATGTCAGCAGGACTTAAGCAAATGGAATGACATCTGCTGCACTGTATATTGACTATAAAACCTTCACTACATGATACAGCTCTGGAAGTATACCAGGAAAATGAAATATTTTTACTAACATATAGATATGTAATATGAAAACTCAAAGGAATTTTAACACAACAACAAAGGACTTCTAAAAAGTATGAATTACTTCTATCATTAATATAACAAGGCAACATAAAAAGAATAATTCAGAACCAGATAAAAATAAGTATTAAAATTATTAATTATTCATATTCAGCTTCTGCAAAATGACATTGTTACTGTCAAACATCATGCCATTCTTTGGAAATATCTGGGAGTAAAAAGAATCTTACTGGTGGTGATACAATAAACTTAAAACCTTTCTAATAAATTACTTTTTAAATAAACATAAAGTTAATGTTTTACCATCTTTAAATCCAAAGTAGTGTCTTCTAAAATGCAAAAGTTATACAGTGATACTTCTACTTAAGAACGCCTCTACTTAGAACTTTTCTAGATAAGAATCAGGTGTTCATGATTTTTTTGCCTCTTCTTAAGAACCATTTTCTACTTAAGAACCTGAGCCCAGAAAAATTTCCCAGGAACTTTGAGAGCGGCATGAAGGCCTGGACAGTTTACATTGATTCCTATGGGGAAAATTGCTTCTACTTACAAACGTTTCTACTTAAGAACCTGGCCACAGAACAATTTAAGTTCTTCAGTAGAGGTACCACTGTATCTTGGAATTATATTGATGCTATGCTAGTATACATAAATTAATGTAAATCATATTTATAGCAACAGTTGTCAAATTTCAAATTAATAGCTCTTTTTTCATTGAGACTCTTGAGTTGATACAGATTTGAAGAATATGTAGCAATGTACAAAAGCAATATGATAATTCTAAAGCAGCTTTTCTCAACATATTCTATAGACCTATAGTCTTCAACTTTTAGAGTTATATAGCAGTGTTCTTTGGTAGGGTGTAGGAACTGAAGCTCAACAAATCTGAAAGAAACAAAGTTTGTTCTGGCAATAACTGACTATTTATAATTTCCTGACAGTTAGAACAATTAATCAGTGGGTCAGCTTGCCTCTAGAAGTTGTGAATGCTCCAACACTTGAAGTTTTAAAGATGATGTTGGATAACCATCTGTCTGAAGTATTGTAGGGTTTCCTGTCTAAGTAGGGGGTTCGGCTAAAAAACCTCCAAGGTCCCTTTCAACTCTGTTGTTGTTGTTGTTATTATTATTCTCTTTTATTCATTAAGCATGAAACTCAGTTAACTGAACATTTAAAATGTGTCAGAAATACCATTGACTGGTGCTAATGGTTGATACGGGTTGCTGCCAGTGTCCTAGGTATCAACCAAGTATCCTTTTAAAATATATGATGTTCCGAATAGTGCAGTTTTTTGCAGTTCTGCTGGTATTATTGCAGGAAGCTGCAATTTCCTGAAGTGTTTTGTGAAATTCTTGGACAAGGTACGATGATAATGGGTATCATGGAGTTTCAATGGCCAGATTGCAATATTTCATAATTTTTTCCAGTTCTTTTTCTTCAATTCTGGCATCTCCTTGTACAGCAATATCAATAAACTCTACTCTTCAACCCTCAACAACTATGATATCTGGTTTGTTGTGTTCTAAATGACAATCTGTCTGTATTCAAAAGTCCCACAAGATCTTCAGCATCTCATTTTCAGTAACTTTTTCCACTTTGTGCTGCCTTTGTGGTACGTCATATTTTTTACATAATGACCAGTGGACTAATTTAGCAACTCAATCATGTCTAATTTCATAATCAGTTTGTGTGCTTTTGTTGTACTCACATATTAAGTGGTTAACAGTTTCAACTTTCTCCTTGCAAAGTCAACAGTTTGGATTGTCAGTGGATTTTTGTATCTTCGCTTTCATGGCATTATTTTGTAGTGCTTGTTTTTGAGCAGCGAGTATTAAACCTTCCATTTCTTTCTTGATGGTTCCCGTTCTAAGCCATGCCCATGTAAGGTTGTCATCACATTTTCCTTCAATATTTTTCAAGTGCTGTCCATGCAAAGCTTTGGTTTTCCATCTATTTAATCTGGCATTTAGCTGTTTTCCCTTATATTATGCCTTGGTTTCTATTGTTTTTATGTTTTCTGTTATCACAGCCTGCAGAAATGTTTCTCTACTTTGGTTCACATAATCATTCAAAATTTGTTTTTCTTCTTGTACAGTTTGATGTATTTGTAATAGTCCTCTCCCTCCTATTATTCTTGGCAGGTACAACCTGTCGATGTCACTTCGTAGATGTAAAGTATGATATATATTCAAAAGTTTGAGCGTTTTCTGGTCCAGGTTTTCCAGTTCAGCCAAAGTCCAGTTAATGATTCCAACTGAGTAGTGTATCACTGGAACTGCCCATGTATTAATGGATTTAATTATGTTTCCAGCATTCAGCTTTGATTTTAATATTTTAAAGACCCTTCTCTTTGACCTTTCCATTCAAGGTGTTATCTATTTCTAATACACTTAGGTATTTGTAACTATCATCCTTTGCTAATGCTTTCATTATGCTTCGATTTCCCAGTTCTATTCCTTCTATTTTTTTTCATTTTTCCTCACTGCATGGATAATATAGCACATTTTTCAAGTCCAAAATTCATTTTGATCTCACTGCTCAACAGTTGAACTTTGTTGAGTATTGATTTAAGTTTGGTAGAGTTTTTGCATACATTTTTAACTCATCCATGTAGAGTAGATCTTGTTTATTTTACCATGTTGCCTTGAGATTTGGTATCCCAGTTTTGTGTTTTATTTATTTTATTTATTATTTATTATTTATTTTGTTTTGTCAAGTACATATTGGTAGTATGCAGAGATATAATAATATTTATATACATGATTCCAGTAAAAGAGAAACATTAGAACAATGGGACGGAAGGTACTCTGGTGCACTTATGCATTTTTTTTAATATTGTATTTCTCTTCATTGGGATAATACTATTAACATAGCAAACCCTAACTTCAGCAACGTATTTTAAATTGTGGACTAGCAATTGTGGACTTAAACGTGAGCTGAAAGATATAACCTAGGTACCCTGGTAGCTTCAAAATGTTATTCAAAGAATACTCATAGACTTCCAGCGGTGAAGTCATCGCACCGGGAGGTAAAAGAATAGGGCCCTGCTCTTTTTTAAAAGTTTTTTTATTTTTCTCCATATTAAAATCATGCACATCACATATACCTTCAATACAAATCAATAAACATATATTGTCTCCTAAATACAATAACCTAAATTACATTCCAATTTTACTTTTCATCATTCAGTCCGTTTCGATCTTTCCTGTCTCCACTCCCCTCTATAACCTACTTTCTTGCACCTTCTCTCCCCTTTTCTACTACCATCTCCCTCCTTTTTCCTACTTTCATCTTTATTTTATTGGGGCCTTTTCCCCAGGTTCGCCTGGTGCACCAGTTGTGGCCCTATCTGGACAGGAAGTCTTTGCTCACAGCCACTCACGCCCTTGTCACCTCGAGGCTCGACTACTGTAATGCTCTGTACATGGGGCTACCTTTGTAGAGTGTTCGGAAACTGAAAACTTGCAGAACTCAACCATGCGAGCAGTCGTGAGCCTGCCCAGGCATGCCCATATCTCTCCAACACTCCGTGGTCTGCATTGGCTGCCAATTGGTTTCCAGACTCAATTCAAAGTGTTAGTAATGACCTATAAAGCTCTACATGGCATCGGACTAGATTACTTGTGGGACTGCCTACTGCCATAGCGACCAGTCCCAGCGACCGGTTAAATTCCACAGTTGGCCTTCTACAGGTCCTGTCAACTAGACAATGTTGTTTGGCGGCACCTACGGGAAGAGCCTTTTCTGTGGGAGCCCCAGCCCTCTGGAATCAGCTCCCCCAGAGATTCATACTGCGCCCACCCTCCTCGACTTTTGTAAGAGTCTTGACTCATTTATGTCATCAGGCTTGGGCTGATTAGATCTTGGTCCCTGGCCAACGAATGATTGTATGATTGTTGTACGAATGGGACTGGGGCCATTAAAATTTTAACATCTACCTGGCCTATGGATGAATGTGATAGGATGAATGTGGATTATTGGTTTTTTTTAATATATTGGGGTTTTAGAATTTAAATTAAGCTAAATTCATATATGTTTTTAGTATTGAGGTTTTTAGAGTGTTGTAATATTAGATTTCTTACATGTTTTATATTTACTTGTTGTGAGCTGCCCTGAGTCTCAGGAGGAGGGCGGCATAGAAATCTAATAAATAAATAAATACTGTAATAGGAATAATCTGTAATACAATCACTCTTCTTTGTTGATTAAAAAGATAATTTCAAAATAAGTTGAGGGCCAATATAAAAATGGTTGAAGTAATTTTTCAAGCTGCTTCAATCCCAGAGAAAACTATACCTAACATTTTCCATCTGCCTGTACTTAATTAATGGCAAGAAAGCTATTTCCATGTGCAGTTTCATTGAACAATACTGATAAAAGTTTTAAAGTTTCTACTATTTTCATTAAAGACAGATTAGCAAGATGTATGTGTGTGTGTGTGTATCTGTAAAGTTCAAAAACTTTTAAAGTTTTACACACTTACATATCACCAAAAATACTTTTTTGTGTGACCACCTGTACATAGGCACGATATAGCCACGTCAACTTTTCTTTTGTCAGCAAGCACTTTAAAGGCTCCTGCATTTAAGATGTACCTGCTACAAATCACTCAAGTGAGGTTTCTTTAAACATTGTGTTCTCTGAATGTAGTACCATAGTTTAATCGAAATAATCCAAAAAGAAAACCTCCTGTTGATTGAAGTTTGTTTGGATTTCTGATTTTGTATAGAGGAGACATAATTCTGAATTCAAATAACACCTTCATCTTAAAATAAACTAGGGAGAGCAGTTTACAGCTGCTTATGAGAAATCATCAGATGTGTTTTAGATGAATCAATTTTTATTTTTACTGTATTGTACACATTATGTTAAGAGGTAAGACATATATCTGAACCTGTAGAATGGTTTAACATAGTGGTTTAACAAGAGAAACTAATGATACAGCAAAGGAAATGTTTAGTAATAGCCTCTGAAAAAAATATTGGACATATGAACAGATTACGTAAGGAAGCTATTTAAAAATCTTATTCTGCTATTAGAAATGCCCAGGGTAATTTTAAGTTCTGTCATTTCTAAGACTTGTATGGAATCAGATATTGTGAATTCATCCTCTGTGCCTAATTCTAGTTATTTGCTAGCAAATTATATATTTACAATGATTCATTGAGCCAAATATAATTGACAGGATGTGAAATGGAATTATTGATACCATTGAGCCTAGGCTTATATATGATTGCATCAAAACGTTTTCAATATAACTAAACATCAGAATTCTTATATGCAGTATTTTAAATTAAGTTTTGGGAAAAATCAATATTGGTATCTGATGTTTTTAGTAAATACTCATTTTTATTAACATAAATTTATCCTTCATAAGCCATATTTTGCTTTCTTAGTGTTACTCAACCCACATTATTGTCTATTATCTAACTTTTCTTAATTTCATGGGATTTCCCATCTCAGCAAAAAAACAACTTAAATTACTTGTCCTGTTTTGACTTGTCTGGTTTTGAATCCGAACTGGAAATGGTCACTAGGGCTACCAATTAGTATACCTGAGACGGATTTTATATATATACTGTTATTTTTTCTCTTGATATAAGAAAAGCTACAAAGTAAAATAGTCATAAACTACCTGTTGCTTTACTCAGAAAAATAAAGTAACACAGAACAATTGCATTTTATCACAGTTAGAAGATGAAAGGGCTGTATCAACAGTCTCTGAATGTTAGTACTACCAATGTTTCTATTTTTGATTTCTAAAAATTGTCCCAAAGCTTCCTCTGATGTTACTAGTATAAAATTGCAGGTAATGAGGTAAGGAGGCACTCTATGGTCTTTGTATGCCAAAATGAAGAAAATTAACTTTACTGTTAAAATATTAGATTGGTGTTACAGACAGTAACTAAATTTGACCAGTTGTTATATAAAACTGGAATCTAAAAAAAATATCCTATAATTAGAATAGAATAGAACAGAACAGAACAGAATAACAGAGTTGGAAGGGACCTTGGAGGTCTTCTAGTCCAACCCCCTGCTTAGGCAGGAAACCTTACACCAGACAAATGGTTATGCAACATCTTCTTAAAAACTTCCAGTGTTGGAGCATGCAAAATTTCTGGAGGCAAACTGTTCCACAGATTAATTGTTAAATTGTCAGGAAATTTCTCCCTGGTTCTAGGTTGCTTTTCTCCTTGATTAGTTTCCAGCTATTGCTTTTTGTTCTACCCACAGGTGCTTTGGAGAATAGTTTGACTCCCTCTTCTTTGTGGCAACCCCTGAGATATTGGAACACTGCATCATGTCTCCCCTATTTTATCTTTTCATTAAACTAGACATACCCAGTTCTTGCAACCGTTCTTCATATGTTTTAACCTCCAGTCTCCTAATCATCTTTATTGCTCTTCTCTGTATTCTTTCTAGAGTGATTATTAACTGAATAATAATTAACTGAATAATAGTGAACTACTATATTTTTCAGAGTTTTGGGGGATGAAAATAGGGGAAAGTACCTGCTTACCATATATTCATCTGGCTAGGGTGCTTAGTCTGGTCAGCTTCATTTTTTTAATCCCCTGGTTAAGGGTTTATATTTTTTTGTATTCTGAGAAAGTAACAATGAAAGAGCTTGCAAGCAAGTAAGAAATGGGAACATCATTAGCACCTGGAAAGAAACAGCCTGAGCAAGTAGAGCAATGGAAAAAACCCTGCAAAGACTTAGGGCTTGGAAAATATTCTTCTTTGCAGAGAGTAATAATGAAAGAGCTTGCAAGCGGGTAAGAACTAGGAACATTTTTAGCACCTGGTTAGGACTGGAAAGAAACTTACTCAGAGCAAGTTAGAGTAAGGAAACATACCCTGTAAAAACTTAGGGCTTGGGAAACATTCTCCATAGAGAGTAACAATGAAAGAGCTTGGGTACATTAATAGCACCTGGTTAGGGATGGAAAGAAATATCTGGAGCAAGTAAAGCAATGAAAAAAAAAAGTCCCACAATGACAGAGTTACATTCTTGACAGAGAGTAACAATGAAAGAGCTTGGAAGCTGGTAAAAACTGGGAACATTGTTAGCACCTGGTTAGGGCTGGAAAGAAACATTTGGAGCAAATAGAGAATGAAAAAAAAAATCAAAGACAGGATTTGGAGTTCATTCTTAGCAGAGATTAACAATGAAAGAGTTTGCAAGTGGGTAAGAGCTGGGAACATTGTTAGCACCTGGTTAGGGCTAGAAAGAAACTTACTCAGAGTAATGAAACAAACCCTGAAAAACTTAGGGCTTGGAAAACATTATTCACAGAGAGAAACAATGAAAGCGCCTGCAAGGTATGAGCTGGGAAGAAATGGGGGGGAAATGTTACATTCCTTGTATAAGACAGACCCTAATTATCAGCCTCTTTTAGGGAGGAAAGAACCGTTGTACATACCTGAACGGTCTTCTCGATGCACTGGAAGGAGAGTCCAACATGGGTAATTCACCAATCTTATTGGTAGAGACTGAGTTAATTTAAATATTTAAATATGAGGTAGTCACCGCCCCTTAGCAGCCCCCAATACCTCAGTTTTAAAAACGAAGCCAGTTTAAGGAAAACCTGTTTATTGAACAATAACCATATAACCTCATAACTGTTTAACGTGCCTCCCAAACTCCGGCGACCTGGCGAAACAACCATGCCGGGTGGGTTTGGACTCTCCTTCCAGTGCATCGAGAAGACCGTTCAGGTATGTACAACGGTTCTTCTCCACTGCATCTGGAAGGAGAGTCCAACATGGGATATGCCAAAGATTACTGCCCATGGGAGGGAAAAGGCTGAGCTACGGTCGCAGGAGTTGAACACACTTGCTGCAAAACCCGTCTCCCAAACGAAGCTTCCGCCGAAGCTATTGAGTCCAGTTTGTAATGGCGTATAAAGGTGGTAGGAGACGCCCACGTAGCCGCCCTGCAAATGTCCTCTATGGACGCCTGAGTACTCCAAGCCACCGAAGTGGCTGCACTTCTAGTGGAATGCGCTGTCACCCCGGTCGGTGGTACCTGTGACCGGGCTTTGTAAGATTCCTCAATACAGTCTTTAAGCCAGCGACTGATGGATTTAGCTGACACTGCCAGACCCATTGATCGCTGACCAAAGGACACAAACAGCCGCTCAGATTTCCTGAAATGTCCAGTCCGTCTGATGTAGATTTTCAAGGCCCTCCGAACATCCACCTTGTGCCATCTCAGCTCGAGAGGGTGCTGTCCATGCGTGCAAAAGTCTGGCAATACTAACTCTTGAGCCCTATGAAACCCAGAATTGACCTTGGGGATAAATGTAGGGTCTAACCTCAAAACCACCCGATCAGGGTGGAATACACATAAATCTGCCCGCGTAGACAGGGCTGACAACTCCGACACTCTGCGTGCCGACGTAATTGCCACTAAAAAGGCAGTTTTAAAGGAAAGCAATCGTAGTGGAATCGTCCTCATCGGCTCGAAAGGAGGGGCTGTCAACGCCTTGAGTACCAGGGAAAGGTCCCATGTAGGGAACCTATGTACTGGAGGCGCATGGATGTTAATCGCGCCCTTAATAAAATCCCTAATCCAAGGATCCTGTGCTAGGGAGCGAGCGTGGGGTACCCGGATAATGGTTGCCAAAGCAGCTAAATGCCTTCTCAAGGTATTCGGGGCTAACCCTTTCTCTACCCCTGACTGTAGGAATCGTAAGATTGACACCACCGAAGCCTCCCCCGGATTAAGGTGGTGATCCGAACAAAACTTACAGAAAGCCGCCCAAGTAGCCTGGTAGAGTCTTACCGTTGACGGGCGACGTGCTGCCTGAATGGTGGAAATAACCTCGTCTGGCAAGGCTTGCTGTCTCAGACCCGCCCTTTCAAGTGCCAGGCGGTCAGTTTGAACCACTGAGGTTCCGGATGGCAAACTGACCCCTGAACTAACGCTACCTCGGGATCTGGAATCCTCCACGGGGGAGACACCGATAGGGCTACTAGGTCTGCAAACCAAGGCCGTCTCGGCCAATAGGGAGCTACCATTATTATCTCTGCCCCCTCCCGAATAGTCTTGTCTAAAATCCTTTGAATAAGACACGTCGGGGGAAAGGCATACAGTAACCCCTGGGGCCATGGTGACCACAGAGCGTTGACCCCTTCCGCCCCTGGCGTCGGAAACCGGGAGAAAAACCTCTGCAATTGGGCGTTTGCTGGGGTTGCGAAGAGGTCCACCAATGGAAGACCAAATCGTAGCACTATCTGCTGGAACAGGGCAGGGTCCAGACGCCACTCCGAAGGATCCAGAGTGGACCTGCTCAGCCAGTCCGCCTGCACATTGCTGGTCCCGGCAATATGCTCCGCCGTAAGAGAGGCCAGATGAGATTCGGCCCAATCGAAGAGGTCCGTGGCTTGAGCCATGAGGAGATGAGATCTTGTACCTCCTTGATGGTTCAGGTGGGCTTTTGTGGCCACGTTGTCCGTCAGAATCAGGACATGCCTGTCCTGAACCCAGGGAGCGAAGGCCAGAAGGGCTAAGAAAACCGCTCTGAGTTCGAGAACGTTGATATTGACCTGGGTTAAGTCCTCCTGAGACCACAAGCCCTGAGCCATATGAGGCCCCATATGGGCGCCCCAGCCCGACAAGCTCGCGTCTGTTGTGATGATCACACGCTCGTGGCTGCGAAGAGGAGAACCCTGGGTCAAAGCTGGGGACAACCACCATGCCAGCGACTGCTTGACCGAAGCTGGGAGTCGCACCTTTCGGTGGGAGTGACTCACCTTGTCCCTCTGGGCCGGAAGTAGAAACCATTGGAGGCCCCTCATATGATGGCGAGCCCAAGGCACAATTCCTATGGCTGAGACCATAGTCCCTAGTACCTTGGACAATGCTGCCAACGTAATCTGCCTTTGTCGACGAAGGCTGGTTACCAATCTCCGTATATTGAGGACCCTCTCCGGTGTTAGCGAGACCGTGTCCTCTGCGGTGTCTATGATGGAGCCGAGGTGTTGGATCGATGTGGTGGGATGAAGATGGCTCTTCTCCACGTTGACCGTGTAGCCGTGCCTCTCCAGAGTTTCCCGTGTTAGCGCCAGATGGTGTTGCGCTTGGACCATAGACTTGGACATAACGATTATGTCGTCCAAGTATGCCATAACTCTGATGGACTGGGACCTTAGATGTGCTGTCAGAATGTCCATCAGCTTCGTAAATGTACGGGGAGCCGAAGATAGACCGAACGGCATGGCCCGATACTGGTAGTGGACCCCGTTGAGACAAAACCTGAGGTATCGACGATGTGCTGGCCAAACCGGAACATGCAGGTAAGCCTCTTTGAGGTCGATAGAGGCGAGAAGATCGTTGTGCCGAACAGAGGCCAAGATCGATTGTAGGGAGTGCATGCGAAATCTGCGATACCGAATGAAAGTATTCAGGAGTTTCAGGTTTAGGATAGTCCTGAAGCCCCCTGATGACTTCGGCACTAGGAACACAATGGAATAGAACCCTGTGCCCTTGGCATGCTCGGGCACCATCTCTATCGCTTGGATCTTGAGAAGATGTGTTATCTCCAGTTGCAGATGACGTTGTTTGGTTGGGTCTCGAACTAGCGGACAAGTCACAAATCGGTTTGGCGGGGGCTGCAGAAACTCCAGGCGCAGTCCTTGTGATATGGTTGCTATAGCCCATTTGTCGGTGGAGGTACTTCTCCAGGAGGCACTGAATTTTTGAAGTTTGCCTCCTATGGGCTGAAAGGCAGTTAAGTCATTTTGTGCGCCTGAAGCCCCTTTGGTTTCCTCTGAATGGACGCCGAGCCTGCTGGAACCCCCTGGGCCTATCCTGAAAGGCCCCACGGTCCCCTCGAAAGGTGGGCTGGCCATACTGGGTCTGTGTATACGGTCTATTGCTCTGCCCAGCAGACAAGGATGAGTCCCACCGAAATGGCTGACGTCGATTGTAGGGATTAGGCCTACGCTCCTGGCGCCGATATGCTCTAGGCAGGGTCTTCCTTTTGTCCTTATCCTCGATGAGGACAGGGTCCAAAGCTTCCCCAAAAAGTTTTTCCCCCTGGTATGGAGATGAGGCCAAGTTCCACTTGGATTTGAGGTCAGCTGGCCAACTACGCAACCAGAGGAGACGCCTAGAAGCCAAAGTCGTTGCCATCCCACGGGCGGAAAATTTAGCTGCGTGGAGGGTGGCATCCGCCGAAAACTCCGCCGCTGCCAGCAGCTTACTTATGTCCTGGCGCAACCTGCCGTCCTCGGGTCCAAGGCGGGATTGCACCTCCTGCAGCCACATAATAGAGGCCCGACTAAAAAAGGAAGCTGCGGTGGCTGCCCGAAACCCCCAGCTGGCCATTTGATGGGATTTTCGCAGCAAAATCTCCGCCTTTCTATCCTCAGGTTTCAAGCTGTCGCCTGTCTCTGAGGGAACCAAGGCCTTTGATATCAAAGTCATTACAGGCTTATCTATGGGAGGAAACTCCAACAGCTTTTCCATGTCCTCATCCAGTGTATAGAATTTCCTTTCTATAACCGAAGGACCCTGTGCTGCTGCAGGGGCTTGCCATGGACGTTTAAGACTTTGTCGAAATATGTCAGATGATGGTACATGCTCAGTTTCTGGCTGGGGTTCCTGAAATAACACAGCAGATGGCTTAGGCCCTTCAGAGGTGTCTGCTGCTTTAGTGGAACCTGGCAAATCCGCCACCTGTTTTGCCTTATGCAACAGTAGTTTGAATAAAGGAGCTTTAAAAAGACCAGCAACTACAGGTTGGTCTGGTGGTGTCTCATCATCAGAAAAGTCGTATTCCCTTTCTGCTTCCTCCAAGGGTGAAGGATCCTCCATCCAAGACCCCCCACCCGAAAGGGGCGGTGCAGCCCACAGGTTTTTGGGCTGAGCTGGACGGGGGTGAGGAGTAGCCTGATGCACCCCCGCTGCCATCCCTTGAGTATATACATCCGATATGAGGCCCTGCAGGGCTGGTGACAGTTGCTGCCAGGTGTCTGGTTGCACCCTAAGCCCAGCTGCAGTGGGCGTGAAGGTGGCTGAAGGAGCACTCCTCACTGAGTGGGCAGCAGACCCTGGCCTCGCTTGTAATCCCGCCAAAGGAGCAGGCCCAAAGGGGACCTGTCTATCAGGTGACCAGTCCCTGTCTGACAAAGTCTCAGATGGTTTCCACCCAGATTGTGGGGCAGGCTGATCCCTGGGCTGTGGTAGCAGCTGTCCCGAAAAGGAAGAGGGGTTCCCTGGTGTCAAAAGGGCTGCCTCTAACTTCTGTTCCAACGCTTTTATCCTCCTTTCTGCCTCCTTGAGGGAGGAGGAAGAAGCCTGGGCCTTAGACTTTTCCTTAGGCTTTGACTTGCCTTTATCCACAGGCACTACAGAAGGGGACGCCTTGTCAGGGGTTTTATCAGCCATATTTACTCACAAGTCACACTGTTGATATTTATGCAACGAAAGACTGCAGACACGTTGAGAATAAATGCCACTCGGTAACACGATCTCAACAAAATGGCGCTAGGCACTTCAGAAGTACACGCCTGCGCAGTTAATTTGTTGGTCGCGCCCTGTTGCTAGGGCGGAGAGCAACTGTCACCCGCTTCAGGAATGGCGGGCGCGGGAATTAGTAGCTCAAAATGGCAGCCGCCGCGATCCCAATCGCCGTATATCCCCCTCAGGAAAACATATTCTAGTGAGGAGGTCAGCCCTGCAGCCTTGCAGCCAGGTCCAAATGAGCCGATCTGAGCCTTGGAGGAATCGGCGGCTCCCGCGGCTTCTCCGGCGGCGGCGGCGGCGCTTTATTATCTAGCGCCGAACAGCTGAGAGGCGCTGGCGCTGAGCCAGGTCTTTCCTCATGATACAAACGGCGGCGATTTCCAAGCCTCCCAGTGAGGGGGACTGACCCCCTCACCTTCGGCTGGCAGCCGGGTTTGGCCGCTGAGGCCAGTGACCCCAGGCTGAGTCGCTCCTTGATTGGTATAGTACCCGCTGAGGGAAGGGAAACCCAAGGAGAAGAGTGGTGGGGGTGGTGCCCGCGGAGGGCAGAGACCCCGTCCGGATCCTCTCTTCATTTCAGCCAGTCCTGTAGAAAGAGAGAAATGAACAAAGAGAGAAAGAAAAATCATTATTAAAACAGTGATATTACATTAAACACTTTTATTACACAGAAGAAAACTCAACAGTCTCTACACTTAGACTGAGTTTTTAAAACTGAGGTATTGGGGGCTGCTAAGGGGCGGTGACTACCTCATATTTAAATATTTAAATTAACTCAGTCTCTACCAATAAGATTGGTGAATTACCCATGTTGGACTCTCCTTCCAGATGCAGTGGAGAAAAGGTGCGTCTTATACACCGAAAAATATGGTAGTTTGTTGCACTTCATCAACACTCTGTTATTCAGAAAAAATATGCAGGAATTTAAAATATTTTCTATATTATCCAACAATACATTAATTATGTAAGAAGTAATACGATCCATTGCTGTTTTCCACAAAGTTAAATGCTATGTTTTAAAACACCATATTATGACACATTTCTAGTTTTAAAGAGTAAGTATATGAGCAAAATGGATAAAATACATAATTGTAACTGTCTTAAATTCTGGAAGTTACTAACTTTTGTTTTTATTTAAATACAGTACATCTAGATTCATATTTATCCCAAAGCTTTGAGGTAAACCAAACACATCAGGAACAAAATCAAACTCAGATTGTTCCCTTTATTCTTTAACGTCCTCCCAGGTCCTGCAGTGCTGCTTCATTGTGATGGTGGGACGAGAGAACAATCTTGAGAATTTGTGCCAAGAGTATATCTCAGCAGGGTTGCCCAAGGTACTGTGATATTTGTCAGCAAGAAAATTTATGTAGTAACTAAGAATCGACCATGATTTTATGGCACTTAATCAAATCAAATCTTATGACATATATTAATTTTGTTGCAAATTCTTACTAAATGTGCAAATGTCCAAAAAAATTTAATATAGGCCAAAATGGAAATGGCCAAAAGTTGTTAAATATATATTCTATTTAATTTAATTTAGATACCATCCCAATTATTTGAAAAATTATTCTTTCTTTGAATAGGCTTTAGAACATCTTGGAAGGAGAAATAATTTGAGCAATAGTTAGCTTTCTCAATTTAATCATTTGACCGAAAAAGAATTACTTGTAATTAAATGCATAATGGCCAGAACCATCCACACTACTTGCAATATTTCCGTGCCGTAATGCCGTGATGATGAACCTATTTATTTATTTATTTTATTCAATTTTTTAAAATGACGCCCTTCTCCTTAGAGGTGGCACACCAAGCCATATCTGAGGGCACACAAGGCATTGCCCGTTGTCAGTTCCAGTGCATATGCACGCATGGGCCAGCTGATTTTTGGCCTTGGGGAAATGGACTTCCAGTTTGCCTATTAACAATTTTTTGCAATCTACAGGCTTCAGGGAACCCTGAGGGTGAAAAACGGCCCAATGGGGTCGCATGTGTGGGGATGTGTGCATGTACAGTGTGGTTATGGGGGGGGGGGTTGTGTGTTGGTATGCATGTGCTAGCGCACTCCTATTTTTGGCATGCAAGAAGAAAAAGGTTGGCTATCACTGGATATCTCCATTTTAAATTCAACCCTGTTCACAGTAGCTCTTTATGCTGAATATGCATTTTCCATTCTTATATTTTTAATTTTATTTATTTCTTTTAGAAAATTTATATTGCCATCTATTCACAAATGACAAGGTAGCTTACCTCATATATAAAAAGAATAATAATATAATAAATTAATAAAATAATGAAATAAAATCCCCCCCCCCCCCATGACAACACCAGATCTTCAGTGCCTTCTAGAAGAGTGTTATAATGTGGACCATTCTAATCTCTGTGGAATGATGTTCCAGAGAAAGGGAGCCACCATGGAAAAGAGCCTTCTTCTGGATCCCACCAGGTATATCTCCCTAGGGGATGGGACCCATAACATTCCTTGCCTCCCTCCTCTGGTGGGTTGGATAAATGTGATCAGCAAGAGATGGTCCCTCAGATAACCTGGTCCCAAGGCATGAAGGGCTTTAAAAGTAATGACCAGCATCTTGAATTGCACCTGGAAGAAAATTGGCAACCAATGCAGCTTCCGCAAGAGAGGTGATACATGTGCATATTGAGGTCTTCATACAAACATGTGGGCCGCTGCATTTTGCACCAACTGGAGCTTCTGGATGCTCTTCAAGGGCAGCCCCATATAGAGTATATTGCAATAGTCAAGATGGGAAGTGACTAGGGCATGAGTGACTGTGAGCAGGGACTGTCAGTCCAGAAAAAGGCATAACTGTTGCACAAACCACAATTACACAAAGGCGCTCTTTGAGCAGGAGTTACGAGTCCAGGAAAACCGCAAGATTACACACAGAGTCTGTTTTGGATACTGTCACCCCATTCAAGACTAAAAGTGGCAAAAACCCTTGGCAAAAGAACCCCAAACCCATAGCCACTTGGTCATACCAGGGTTCAGTTTCAACCCATTGCTCCCCATCCAGTCCCTAACAGTCTCCGGGAACTGCGAGAGGGAAGACATAGGATCGCTTAACTCACCATGGGCTGAGACATATAGCTGAGTATCATCAGCATATTATATATCATCACATTGAGCGGATGCCTCCCTTAAGTTTCCATACAGATTCCAACACCCCCCCCCCCCATTCATTCAGATATCACTCGCGTATGTATACCCTGGTTAACAAATTCAACTACTTTATATAGTTTTTTTTAAAAAATGCAGGCAGTTCTTTAAGAAACTTAAAAAGATGTCCAGCTGTATTACTCTTCTGAATGGCATAATTAACTGAATAAGAATCCATCTACAACCCTATTTGATGAAGACAAATCCAGCAACCAATAGGTTTTAATGGGCCAATTTTAATCTAGTGTTATCTAATTAAAATCTTCACATCCTGATGCCTTTTTCCCTATTAAACTACACATATAATAATTTGCTGTGAAACTGTATAATTTGCCAAAGTTTTCAATCTTTAAACACAACACAAAAATAAAAGCTAAGAAGCATATCAGAGCAAAAGAACCCAATACTGTACATCCTTTACAGATTATCATCTTAGAAAGCACTTGATTCAACTAACATTAGTTCTGGAGTGTAGCTACCCCTGATTTATTCCCACTCAGGAAAACTTGAGGTTTTGATGAAAACAAACAACTATACTTGTACCTTTACTGTTTCTTACGATAATGGATTATTTGAATGAAATTCATTAATAACGGCATGAAACTTGCCAAATTTCTTAAAAATAATATAGAGAATTAAAATTACATATATCTATAAATTATGATGTGAAAATGCTTATAACAGTTCAATTTTTCACATTTCAAAATACTACGTACAGAAAATTCATTGTGAAGTAATGAGGTAAAATTTCGTACACATTTGAGCAAAGACCTTTGAAATGAAATGAGGTTTTTTACTACAGCAATGCTCGCTAAATATACTTCCACATTATTTCTAATATTGCTTTGCTAGCACAATTAAGTTGAAGTTCCCCTCAGGTATCTGTCTGATGTCAGTCCTATTACACTAACAGAAAAGATAAACATTCCCATAAACAAACAAGCCATAATTCCAATGCCTGTCAAGACCACTCACTATCTTTTATTTTCATTGATGATGGGCCCAGAAAACAGCCTTCATTTTTCTAGGTATAATAGGCTAGGACAGTGATGGCAAACCTATGGCACAGGTGCCACAGATGGCACAGGGAGCCATATTTGCTGCCACGCAAGCCATTACCCTAGCTCAGATCCAATGTCCATGTGCGTGCCGGCTAGGTTATTTTTGGCTTGCACAGAGGCTCTGTGAGGGCGTTTTTGGTTTCCAGAGAGCTTCCAGTGGGAAGCCTTTGAAGCCTGGGGAGGGTGAAACACGAACCTACTGGGCCCACCAAAAGTTGGAAAATAAGCCATTTCCGACCTCCAGAGGTCCTCGGGGGGGGGGAGGGAGAGAAGCTGTTTTTGTCCTCCACAGGCATTGATTTTTTTTTTTAAAAAAAGAAATGTAATAGCCATCTTAACAAAGCAGGATATTGAGGCAGTTCTCCAGCATGGAGACAGGCCCATGGCTTCCCCCATGGACATGACCGGATCTTCTATGTGCGCTTATCCCTCAGAGTATACTGAATGTACGAGTGCCGATAGGATCAATGCTCACGGGGGTCCCACTCTGAACTAGAGGAAGGTAAGTTAGATCTGAACCTCTCTGAGCAAAATACATGTATCCTCACCTTATTTTTTTCCCCACTGTAAATAACAGTGTAATAATCATAAAATTCAATATAATCATAAAGCTCAAAGTAATCTTTAATCTGTCCATCTTCAAACTCCTCTTCCCTTGTATATCATTTTCCAACTCCCCCATCTGCTCCTGTTATTGTTTCAAGTCCTCTTTATTTTCTTGCTTTTTGTTCCTTGCAATCATATTTTCAAGATACTTGCTGCACTCAAGGGCTTTCTCCACATTTTTCCAATTTTTTCTTCATACTCCAAAATGGATCGCTGTATATCTGCAAAATAATCCTTAAAGAACGCTGTAAGATCCTCATCTTCTAATGCCATATTGCCAAAGCCACCGTTCACCAGTTTATAGTCTGAAGTAATCCTTTTCATTCAACATTTCTCCCCCTTACAACTTTCAAAGTAAATAATGTTCATTCCAAGTTCACAGCCTGAACAGATAAGATGTCAATTTTATTTTATTTTTTCAAAGTCCACAAAAATCTTCCCCTGTAGTAATTCCTCCAACTAGCAGGTGTACTCCTCACTAGTTCTGCAATTCTATTTTCTCTTAATCAATATGTTGATGTTTAATTAAATCAATGTTATTAGATCAAATAATTAGCTTCAAAGTTAATTCAAAGATCAAATATAAAAGTTATCAAATGTTGAGCTTTTACAGCCTTCTTTAATATTTTCCCACTCTAACATTTGGTGCTAAGTAGCTGCTTTGTGTTTATTTTTTCCCAATCTTTTTGTTCCCATTTGAAATCAGTTTTTAAAAAAAGTCCCAAACTTCAATTCAGCTAGATAATTCATCAGTCTTCTTTTTTTCTCCTTTTTGTCTTCTTGGATCTGGTTGCCATAACTGAGATACGGTTTAAGGACTCCAATGAATGGGAAATATCAATACCAGGATATACATTTTATAGGAAGGACAGAGTAGAGAGAAGGGGAGGTGGAGTAGCCATTTATGTTAAGGAAAGTCTAAAAGCAACACTAATTTAAAATACATGTAAAGAGCTGGAGAGTCTCTGGGTTTGCATGCAAACTAAAGAGGGTTCTGTCATTAGAATTGGGGTGATCTATAGGCCTTCAGGGCAATCTGAAGATTATGACAACAAGATGGTGGATGAAATTACCCAAATGGCAGTAAAGGGAGATATTGTGGTTAGGGGTGATTTCAACATGCCTGACGTTGACTGGAATATCCCTAGTGACCTTACATGCAAAAGTAAGAATATAATAGAGGATCTTACAGGAGCAGCTCTTGCACAGCTGGTTAAGACACTGACTAGAGGGGAGAATATTTTAGTTTTTACGAATGGGAATCGGGTTTCAGAGGTTAAGGTGGGAGAAAATTTAGGTTGCAGTGACCACCTATGTTTGTGATTGTAAAAACTGATTGTGGCAGTCCTATACTACAACCAAAGTACTGGGTTTCAGAAAAATAAATTTCAATGAAATGGGGGAATAATTAAATAATGACTTTTAACCTTCTGGGCCACCTTCAAGGGCCTGGGAGAAACACTCAAAGACTGGGAATGCTGCTTTACGGACCCTTCCCTACAGGATGATGACCTGGATGTCCCAGCTAACGGCGCGGGATCAGAGGTTGTGTTCTGTTTGTATTGCTTCTTTGAGGAGTGACTTTTATGGGCCTTGCCCTCCTCTGCCATGACCCCTTTGAATAGAACCGGCAGTGGTTGCATTCAGACTGGCCTAAGAGGCCTCAAGCATCTTTGGGAGAAATAGATAGGGATTTGTCCCACTCAAAATGGCCACTGCAAACTGCCATCACCTCACAAAATAGGGCAGAGTTGGATGCAGCTTTAGTGCCACACTTAAAATGGCTGCCACTCACAAGATGGCCACTGCCTCAACAAGTAACATTAAAAATGGCCTCCGCTCATCGATATGGCCACTTCAAAATGGCCACTGTTTATTCGCCTTCTGTAGTCGTTGATTAAGGTGTGAAGGCCAACAGCTGCAACTTGGAAAGGTGAAGTCTACAAATGCAGCCAGTGCTTTGGCAATGCTGTTTTGAGAGTGGCTATGACAGAACAAAGAGCTAAGACCCCTATGCCAGAAGATGATTGATAGGCCAGCCGCATGAGCAAGGTAGTTCCAGGTTTGAGGGCTGTCACGGCAAGCTATCAGATAGAAAAGCAAACACTGGTGCGAGGAGCCAAAATCCTTTTTCTGGAGGGCAGTGACTAGCCAGCCGCATGAGCAAGATACTTCCAGTGACAAACCTTCATTCCAGGTGGTCATGCCCTAGCTGAGTGGAAAAGGAGCAAGGGTCACCTGGCCTGTAAGCTCACGAGCCCTGGGCTCCAGAGAGCGGGCGAGTAAGAGGGCAGCAAGAGCTTATAAGGCCAGGCCGGGACAGAATTTAGGCCTGGGGCAATCCCCCGAGTCTGAGGCGATAGGGAACCCTGTAGAACCAGCGGCCCTTGGGCCAAGGCTCGGTAAGAGGTGAGAGCCATAGCTCACATCTGCTCAACCCAATGACTCCAATGGTAGTAGGTCAGCTGGGGAGAAAACTCACAGTTCAAACTGTTACTGTAGAGGGTGGAGAAAAAACCTCAGAAGGATGGGAGAACTGAGTCAAAAAAGGGAAAATTGAGGCAGGAGGATGAGCCGGGGTGGCGCAGCAGGTAGAGTGCTGTACTGCATGCCACTGAAGCTGACTGTAGATCTGTAGGTCAGCAGTTCAAATCTCATCACTGGCTCAAGGTTGACTCAGCCTTCCATCCTTCCAAGGTGGGTAAAATGAGGACCCGGATTGTGGGGGCAATATGCTGGCTCTGTTAACAAGTGCTATTGCTAACATGTTGTAAGCCACTCTGAGTCTAAGGAGAAGGGCGGCATAAAAATCGAATAAATAAAATAAAATAAATAAATATCAATTAGTCAGACTCAGTTCTCATTGGCTGGAGGAACGGCATCATCCCATTCTTAGAGGTTAACTCCACTCACTATGGAGAATGGAATCTGATCATCTAATTAGTTGCTGCAAGACGATCATCAACTATAAACAATGACATGACAACGTAGTAACAACAGTGCACTGGAATATTTGCAAAGAATACCATTTACATGTAAGCTAGAACTGGCAGGGCCACAAAATAGACAAAATAATAAAAATGAAAAAGCTGAAGTGTTTTCGGACTTTGGAGTTCAATGTGCCTGCTACATAACACCTCAAATTTAACAACTGTTGATAAGAAAAACCAACAAAAATATGGATAATGGACCTAGCAAAACCAGGAGACAGCAAACGAGAAAGAACTGGGGGGGGGGGGGGGAATCACTGAATATAAAGAATTGCAAAAAGAAGTAGAACTGGGAAGGTGGAGAAGCAAAGATAGTACCAATAGTAATAGGTGCTTGAATGCAATCCAAAAACATGTGGAGCACCCTTGAACACATTTGGCATTTACAAAATAACCAACAGTCAATTGCAAAAAGCAGCTTCACTTGGAACAGCTTACATCCTATAATGATGATTTTAATACTATAAACAAGATCTGCCCTATCCCAGGTTCTTGGAAAGTACTTGATAAGAAAAAAGATCAGAAAGAATGGAGATCTGAGAATCAAATCTGAAAGACAATAGTATAAACCAGTCATGGTGATCCCAGTGAACCTGGGCCTCACACCAAAAAAAATCTTGGACCGCACTGAGAAAATTTCCATCTGTCTATCACATAAATTCTAGGTTCTTGGAAAGAACTTAAGGCATATGAAGGTCAACACCAGGTAAAAAAACTGGCAGCTGTAATTTCACATTGCTGTGTATATAATAGTAATAACTGCAAGCATTAAAACTCTAGTCTTGTTATTTTCATCAAATAGTTTTTAAGTCAATATGACAATCTAACACCTAGACTTGACTGATCATCAAAGTAATGTAGTTCAGGCTTTGAAATTTAGTCAAAGGTATTTCTAAAGATGTATATAAAAATTATTTTAACACATCAAAATAAATTTGTAATTGATGTAATTTTAAAAAGTTACATGTAACACACTTGAAATTAATGTCTTTGGAAATTATATTTTGTACATTACTTCATTGAAAGTCTGTGGTTTAACAGGTTATAACTCATTTATACATTATTAGATGCTTCTCTTTCTTCCATAATACTTTCATCTAGTCTATGTTTCATGCTTGAGTCATGAAGATTAGAGTTGACTCTCAATTACACAAAGTCTTTCTCTAAAGATGACAGTCCAAATACAGTAGAGATGAAATACATCAAGCTCTGAAATAGGTCCGTTCAGCCTCAGTGCTGCTTCATCACAAAATGATATAATTCACTGATGCCTCTGCCTAGCCTAACATATGTTCTATTCACAGCCTGCGTCATTCTTCATTTGTAATTATTTCTTTTTTTTAACCTATCTTGTAATACTTTGCTTGACTGAAGACAAATACTGAAAAGCAAAAGAAGTATTATCATATGATGACCTGTTCCAGGGTATTAAACTCCTGTCAAGGTTTGATTTTAACATGGGGTATCAATGACAGTACATCAATTCAAGTATCATGTCCTGAATTAGACTATATTAATTATCGCTTGTGTGCAGTATGCATGAAAGTGCAGTTTCATTGACTAAAAAGATTTGACTGAATAAAAATCCATTTCTCATTTGGTTGCTTATGGATAAAGACATTTGCTCTGTTTGCCTTGGACTGCTCTTTATTAAATATGATATGATTATTTTAATAAATCATCTTACCAAACAACATATTGGAAAATACAAGTAAGTTGAAATAAATTAAATAGATGGTAAAATGAGACCTAAATATACATACATGCATGCATACATTACATACATACATACGGTTTTTTTCTGTGTATGTTTTTCCTTATATGTTTTTTCCCTGGTAGAAGTTGAGATAGGAGAACCTGTGGCCTAGAGGTTAAATCTATTGCCTTACAGGCAGACTGCCCAGGTTTAAATCCCAGTAAGGGTATGGCTAGATGATGAGAGCAAAATAGCTTAAAATAGATCGATACTACACACACACACATACACATATGTATAATTAAATGATATGTATATATAATACTATCAATATATTAACTTTAAATATAATTATAATTTTAATTTTTACCGGTAATTGATATTTAAATATTGGAATTTTAATTTTATAAAATACAGTTAAACTACAAATGAGATAAAGTGCAATGACTTGGCTCTTGACTAATGTAAGATTGTACTTTCCAACATACCACCTGTCCAGATAAATCTTATTTGTGGAAAATAGAACTCGGATGTTTCCTGGAAGCAGCTCAATTAGGGATACTTTTTAGGGACGAATAACATTGCAAATTTAAAAGACTAAATCCAGACCCCATACAAGTGAACACTTTTAAAATGTGTTTTGTTTTCAGTTATTCTACTCATTACTGAGATTTGTAAATTGATGGAGTCTAATTTTAGGATGCGATTAATTAACAATTAATGCCAATAGATTAAGAGAAAGGATTTGCAGTGTCTACATGAGGTGGTACTGAGAACTAAAAATCATATTAGATCATAGAAAAAGAGGCATCCCAAATACATCATTGATCAATAGCATTAATTCTTTTGAAGGTTCTGCATTACACATTTTGCTATCTTCATTTCCAATAAAGCTATTGGTATATTATTTTCTTCCTTCACTGAATGAGAAAATAGACAGAAAATGCAAGAGGATTACAATTTCTTTCTGATGTCACCTGGAATTACATTAGCAGGCCTAGCCTACTCATTAAAAGTCCCAGCTGAAAGCCTCTTACATGTGATGTTACCATGCATAGCACAAAATATTTCTGCATCAAATAATTTATGTTCAGTAACACGGGATAAATTGCAGATCATGTAATATTCACAAATAATTCAGTATCTTTCAATCAGCAGTCAATATTAATATTTTAATAATGTAAGAACTTGCTATTTTCATCATCACTGAATGTAAATTATAGACATTTCTCTCAGTGTTCTCTACTGATTAGGTGATTGTAACATTCAACTCTATATAACTGGCATTTGCTTGATATTTCACCAATGCAAATATGAAATACAATTCTCCGTATTTTGCAAAAATGTAAACTAAGTAACAAGGGTGACCTCCAGTGTGCAATACGTTTATATCACTGCATATACAATATATAATAACAAACTAATTTTATCCCCTAAAACTATAGATAACAATCTTTATATTTATATAAATGGAAAACAATCTAGGAATATTTAAAATAAGATGATTTTTACTGCCTTCTACACTTAGAATGAGGTTCTTTGGGTTTTAAATTCTGAATTGCAGCAGTAGATACTCTTTTAAAGAATACAATAATTTCCTTTTCCAAGCTCCTAAGACTTTTAAAATAATTGATGGATAGTAACTGATAGGGGAGACTTGTCAATCATCTAACCTTCAAGATACAGGACTTTTGGGTACTGATACTGCTCAACAAAAGAAACATTTCTTACTTGTCTTTTGGTTTTACGTTGACATAAATGACCTACCTCATAATTCTAATTCTTATGATGGAGCTCATAATGGGAAAGAATTTCAAATTATAAAGCAATCAGTTATTTATAATTATTGCTCTGATTTTCCTCTGACCAGTTCAGTGTGATGTAATTCTTCTGTCATTTTTCTTCCCAACAAGCCTATAAATTGGTTCTTCCAAGATACAGTAATGTACATGGTCATCTAGTAAGATTCATGATGACATTTAAACTTGCATTTGCCAAATCATTCCTCCCACAAACAATACCTACCACTTAATAGAAAATATTATTAAATGGATAACACCACTGGTCTATCTACCTGTCACTCCGATTAGTCTTAGGAATGCAAGTTTGACTTGGAAGCTCTAATTAAGATTCAAAACTGCAGCCTCGTGTGATTTTCACTCATGTTTGATTCCATATTCATTCATCCATTTATTTATTTATATCTATGTATATTCCACTTGTGTCCTAAGAAGCCAGACTGTATACAATAAGTAAAACCCATAAAGCATCATAAAAGCGATAAAATAAAACATTATAAGCAGAATGAATATTGATTTCTTTATACTTTAAACCTAGGCAGTAAAAATTGGTTCCATCATAGACTACATACAGTTGAATAGACTGCATGTAGTTGAATGAGATTCTTGTTTTGGATTTATACGTGTTTTTGTACGTCAAATTCAGATTCATTTTTAGAGACCTATTGCTTATGGATGTTATGCACAGGCCGTTTATACTATGACACTGACTGACTGTTGTGATTGGAATGGCACCCTTTCCCTTCTATCCTGACTGTATCTCTGTCAAAAGGATTTATTTATCCCTTACGTCTTATGTCTGGGGTGCCGGAGAATTTAACTTTGGATATTCAGTAGCTTGTACCAGTTGTCTATTAAGAGTTAAGCACATTATCTGTGACAAAGTATAGTATATCTTTAGAATATTACTGTCCTTTTTAAAAAAAAATCACTGCCACATATTGATTACAGTAGTCCCTCACCTATCACTGGTGTTACGTTCCAGACCCGGCCTCGATAGGTGAAATCCGCGATGGGAATTTATCGACTGATAGTACTTATTTAAGTATTTATATTGTAATTGTTTGATAAGTTTTCATTGTTTTAAGTGTTTATAAATCCTTCCCACACAGTATTTATTTTAGATACAGTATTTAAATACAGTATTTACAATTTTAGATATATTTTCTTTGAAAAACCTGCCGATCGAGTTCGGCGGGCCATTTAAATCTGTCGATCGACTTCCTCAGAAACCCGCGAACCAGCGAAGATCCGCGAATGATTTTTCTCATTAATATTTCTTGAAAACCCGCGATGAAGTGAAGCCGCAGTAGGTAAAGCGCGGTATAGCGAGGGACTACTGTATTGCTTTCTATGGTATTTATTTCATGTAGGCAGTATGAGTGGGAATACCAACAGAATTTACAACCTTGCACTGTAAGTAACTATCACTATAATTATATTTTCTACTACTCTGAACATGCCAAGATCCCTGTTAATCACTTAGGCAAGTTTCAGCTGAGTCATAGAAGGTTTGTTCTGCCTATCAATAATCAAAAGCAGAATATAAAAAGTCCAAATATCTTTATTCAGAGGTGCAATGATTCTCTAAGTAATTCTAAGGTAGCAACTTCACCATTTTTCAAAGCATACTATATATCTACAGCATTCACACACACACACACACACGACATACACACACACAATGTTTCCAAGTGTCAACTTGGAAAATTTTATTGGATGATAGGTATGCCCAGAATTGCAAGTGTATATGCATTTATTTAGTATAGGATTTGTGCCAAAATCCACAGGTTCACTAAATGATTTTCTTCATACTTCTCTGTTGAATCAAGGGACTATTTTAATTCATTAAAAAAAATTCTCCAAGGGGTTAGTGTGCGTGAGTACATAAGAGCCAATATCCTAGCTATCAGTTTTCATACAGTCTAGCTGGACCCTACCATTACTTCTATCCCACATTTATTGTTCTTTCATTACAATTGTCAGGATTTCCTGACAGCACATTATAGAGCACTTGGCTACAGGGTTTGATTCAATCAGTCCAAGATCATGCAGATATAAGTAACAGACTACTGATAATACATCTCGAATCAAACTATTTTGGTTTAAACATAAGGTTCGCAAACCTATCAACTGAGAGGGAACTCTTTTTCCTAAACTACAAAAGCTTGGCACCGTATAATACTTTTTTCTAGATAGCTGACATGAATCTATTAAAATCAACCACACACACATAGACCTTTATTTTTTTGTACACTCATAAAGCAGCAATTACTAAGACCTTCACTATATTTCCTTTGCACTATGAGAAGCTGAAATTTAACACAATACCTGCCATTACACTAGTGCTATTTCTTTCCTTCCATCTGCCACTGAGAACAGCATTTTTATTGTGTTCTGAAAATATCTCACTTCAAAAAGTACTTCAGGCCTGATATCACAATTTAAAAGGAAGAGTAAGAGCCAATCTATATAGTTCAGAGGATCTCTTCACCAAAACTGAAAATGCCATGCTAAAAACAAAAGCATCTAATTTTTCCCCAGACATAAATAATAAAAGAAAACAAGAGTTGCATGCAAATTTAGTAACATAAAATTTGAGGTGATAAACAGAATGGAAGCTGGCTTCTTGTTTAGTATTCCTTAGTTATCACCATAATTGCTGCATGTCTGTCATCACTAGGAAAAGAAAAAAGTGTCTTTCTCAGCTGCTCCCCTGCTTGTTTTGTTCGCTGTATTCTTGTAAAGTGGGAGAAAATAAGTGTCATTTAATGAATAGTGCTATTCTTTGTCTGACAGCTTCATATCTGTTAGGTGTAGGAGGCCTAGTACTTTTCTTTCTGATAATGTTTTTGACAGTGCGCTAAATTCCTCCCCCCAAAGGCCAATGTAGATATTCTGCTAAAAGGAGCTCTATCTATCTATCATGAATGGGTGGCCTCTTTTAACCCCCTTCAGCTTCTGTTCTTACATTAATTGAGCTGATCAGATTGAGTATATGAATTTGTCTTTGATGTATTCGTATGTTTAGTTGATGCTGCTTGCTCTCATTGGCCATGGACTGAGCCCTCACACAAATAGAACTGTTGTCATGGTAACAAGGAAGAGCTAGGGATCTCTTGAAAAATATTTTTGTTTCAAAATTCAATCTGAAAAATTCTCACTGGATATGGTTCTTGGTTCTAAACATGTCATATCTAATGATGAATGCAATTAGAAATCCCACCAGTGTTTTAAATAATAAATTAGGCTAATTTCCTAAGCCTAGCATGACAACATACAAATGCTAAAAAGGAATCATCTCTTTGTTATCCACAACAAAGGACTTATTACTTTTGTCTTTAGGATCTGAAAAATAACACACCAAACTTCTATGCGAGGAAAACCAGAACCCCTGAAACAAACTTTTTCCAAGGTGTTTTAGTTAATTTCATATTTCAGCAAATGAGGAAATCATTTTACAAATGTTGAAAAGCATAGCAGTTAGCAAACCTCTGAGGGTAAAAAAGCCCAAAGCCATTTTTAATTGCTGAGCATGGAAAACGATAGTGTTGAACATATGTTTTGTAGGCCTCTACAATCTTTGAAGCACAGGATTTTAATTCCGAAATTCATTTTGAATGCAAAAAGAACCTGAAAAACAAAACAGCTTAGCTGATAGGAGTGATAGCTATGATTTATATCTTAATGTTCCGCATTACCATTATTGCTCCTGGAAATTAGATTCTTGATTTTTAAAATCTTATCTACTATAATTATATAATATATAACTATATAATTATACTACACTGAGACATTACAAATTGACAGTAGTGTCTTTTATGCTACCTTCAATTAGATTTGTTCAGTCTTCTATGGTCATTTCTGTTGAATTATGTTGCAAACAATGTTAACATTCAAAACTTCCATAATTTAATGTCAGTTGTAAAAAAGCAGGTACCATAGGAGAAATATCATTACATAATATCTTCTATATTTATCAGTTTTTGAAAAGTATATATATTTAATAGTATAATTAGATTTCTTTTATGTATTTATAGTGTTGTGCGCCACCCTGAGTCGCTGTGAGAAGTGCGGCATAGAAATCTGATGACAGACAGATAGATAGATAGATAGATAGATAGATAGATAGATAGATAGTACTGTAAGATGAGCAAAGTGTTACAGCATAGCGCCTTCCTGTATTGCTGGGACTATGTGGTTTTGCAAATCAGTTTCAATGAAGTAATGTTGGTTTGAGAAATAAATATAGTTTGAGTTCTTCTCAGTATTTGAAGCATAACTACAAAATAAATATAATGACAGGCCCTCTCATGTTTCTGAAATAGTTTTGGTATTGGGCAAGCAACTGGTAGTAATGCAAATTCTAGAAAATCCCATTTTTTGGAAGGACAATAAGACCTAGAGAACAAGAAACAATTTATATACTACAGATGATACTAAACTGCAAATACTTCATCTATAGGTCATATTTCTTTAAAATATAAGAGCTGATATTAACATAAACGTGATTATAAGCATATGTTACATTTACAGTATTACACCCATGAATTTAAAATAAACTGGAACATCTTCTTTTGCAAACAATCCCCGCCCCCATGATTTAGCAAAGCATAGTGAACTATAGAGCCAGAATGAACCATCATACCAGACCATAGCTAGTATAAATATGGTTTATTGAATAAACCACAATTATTGGGCTCATATTTCACTTCTAGTAACAATCAGAGAAAATGATGTAAAACCAATACTCCCACATCCAGAAGTATTTCCACACTGCGAGAAGAATGCCTAAGGGGATATACTATTTTTGGTGGGAAAAGAACAATACTGGATTTGGGCTTAATAGTTAATGGCACAACCAATTGAATCACAGATGTAACAAATTTGCAAAGATTTATTTAGGATCTATGTTTACTTAGTAAAATATCTTTCTTTTTAAATTAACAATGTGAAATTAAGGTGCATATAATTTAGATTTTGTAAAGTCTGCAGAAGTGAGTAGTTTAACACATTTAAATAAAAAAAATAAAATTTGATTTTCAGACTTGGACATCCAGTATTGTTGTAAGAAATCCTCTTCTAATGCATTAAAAAGCACTATTGCAGTTTTATCCAGGGCAATATAGAATAAAAGTACAGCAAATCATGTCTATCTGTATATCATTTATAAGAAAACACATGCTATTTAAAATAAAACTATTCCCTTTAAGTTAAAGTATTAATACTCTTCAAGAAACTGTTGACTGTTTAAAGGAGGAGGGAAAAAACACCTCAGCCCTCTGCAAATTCATATCTCCAATAATTATCTTTTGTACAGATTCTAACAACATAGAATCTAACTAATTTATTTTATCTGGACTTTAGGGTTTCACATAATTTTTGATATTCATCAATTCATCATGGGGCCTTACATATTTTTCAGTTTTCAGAGGACAATGATTGGTCCAATACTCCTGATATCAGTGAAGAGGTTATTAATCAGCTTTTCCATAAAATGCTAATAGCTTTGGATAGTGGTGGACAACTGTTTCAGTTACTATATTTAAAATTATTTTTGACCCATTTGTAAGCAGATGTACGCTAGGAATGGAAATACAGTGATCTCTCGGTTAGCGCGGGGGTTACGTTCCAAGACCTCCCGCGCTAACCGATTTCCGCGTTATACTGGATGCGGAAGTAAAACCACCATCTGCGCATGTGCGCCATTTTTTTTCATGGCCGCACATGCGCAGATGGTGGAGTTTGCATGTGGGCGGCGGGGAAGACCAAGGGAAGATTCCTTCAGCCGCCCAACAGCTGATCTGCTCCGCAGCGCGGAAGCAGCGAGGAGCCGAAGATGGGGTAAAGGCAAAGGGGAAACCCCATCTTCGGCTCCTCGCTGCTGCCGCGCTGCGGAGCGGATCAGGTGTTGGGCGGCTGAAGGAACCTTCCCTTGGTCTTCCCGCCAGATCACTTGCCGCTTGCCGCTTGCCAGTCCACGCCCCCCTGGATGAGCGGCCCCGCATGGCCCCAGCGCCGGACTCCGTTGCCGAACGCCGAAACCGGAAGGGGCGAGGTGGGGGAGAACGGGAGGCTCAGCATTCCGTCAGTCGCAGCGCTGGCTGTCAACTTTTCTTTTTAGCACTGGGGAGGCAAGTCAGCTCCTGCCCAGTTTTAAAAAGAAAAGTTGACAGCCAGCGCTGCGGCTGACGGAATGCTGAGCCTCCCGTTCTCCCCCACCTCGCCCCTTCTGGTTTCGGCGGTTTCGCAGCGCTGGCTGTCAACTTTTCTTTTTAGCACTGGGGAGGCAAGTCAGCTCCTGCCCAGTTTTAAAAAGAAAAGTTGACAGCCAGCGATTGTTCCGCTGCCGCCAGCATGGCCTGGCTGGCAGCGGAAGATGTAACCTTCGCAACCTCGGAGAGCTTCCTGGGCATGAAAGCTCACGAAAACCAGGAAGCTCTCTGAGGTTGCGAAGGAGCCCACGATCACTCGGCTGCGGGTGGCAGGAAAGCGAATGCCACGGGGCTGGGCTCGGCTCCCCCAGCCCCGCCGCGGAAGGCTCCATTCTGTTCCCTGAATGGAGACCGCCGGCCGCTCAATCGGGCCGGCAGGGAACAGAATGGAGCGTTCCGCGGCGGGGCTGGGGGAGCCGAGCCCAGCCCCGTGACATTCGCTTTCCTGCCACCCACAGCCGAGTGATCCTGGGCTCCTTCGCAACCTCGGAGAGCTTCCTGGGCATGAAAGCTCACGAAAACCAGGAAGCTCTCCGAGGTTGCGAAGGAGCCCACGATCACTCGGCTGCGGGTGGCAGGAAAGCGAATGCCACGGGGCTGGGCTCGGCTCCCCCCTCGGCTCCCCCCTTACCAGCCCCGCCGCGGAAGGCTCCATTCTGTTCCCTGCCGGCCCGATTGAGCGGCCGGCGGTCTCCATTCAGGGAACAGAATAAAAAAAAATTTATTTTTTAATATTTTTTTTTTAAATAATATTTTTTGAAAAACCGCGTTGCAGCGTTTCGCGCTAATCGAGAACGCGCAAGTCGAGGGACCACTGTAGATCCTTGATTTGCTAGAAATTTTTTTAAAATCCGGCTAATAAAAAAAGATTGTAAATATTATTTCAATTATAATATTTGCTTTCTTATTGATGTGTGCTACAGTTGAAGCCTGTTGACCAATATTAACAAGGTTTAAAAATAGAGCTAGTGATTTTTCTGATACCAATAAATATAATGAATTTGCTAAATATTTTGCTTTTCATCCTAAAAATGAGTTTATTACATTATTTCAAAGTGGGGGACACAGATTAGAACTAATGTTACATTTCAGATGCTATGTAAATAATATATGCAGCAGTTTACTGAATGACTGCAGCAACCACTCAAAGTGTTTTTAAATGAGTACTGTTTTTAGTACATATATATTATTTTAAAATAAATATATTTTTCAAAATAAAACTAAAGTTTATTGAGGGAAGTTGTTCATTCATAAAACATTGAAATAATACTGCAGATAAAATGTCATCTGTTTTTTTAAATTGCTTTTTCCTACTAGTATTGAATGCAATGGATTAAATTAAGTATTAAATAAGAATTAATAATACCTACACTAAAAAAGGTTTCATTCATTCTTTTTCATTCATTCTTTCCTTTTTCTTGGGCACTAACCCCATGTATTCCAGGAATTTCCTAATCTTCAACAGATTGGAAGCCATATAAAAAAAGCTACAGAGAGAATGGGATTTCAATCAATAAGATCTATGATGTTGTCATACAGTTTTTATGAATATGATAAACCAACTTCATTATCCATATGAATAATAACAGTAAAGGTAATGAACAACAATAATTCTAGACAACCCATGACCTGTTGGATCATTCTTTTGGATATATTTGCGAGCACAGATTGCTTGAGTATGGGAGACTTAACCAAGGATTTTGTGACCTTCCTTTTAAGGTTCGCCATTGACTTTCTTCCAGCAAGCTTCCCAGGAAGGAAGTTGCAAATCTAAACTTGTATTTGTGCTCCCATTATCAGCTATAGTCATTTTATCTCATTTGACTTTGTCCCCTGCAAGCTTCCCAAATTTGTCTATTGGTTTGCGTCAGGGAATGTTCTAAATGAGGATCATGTGATTGCAGTGGAGTGAAATCCACAAGATTCTCACAGGTTCTCACCTTGACTCTGTGTCAGAATAGTCAAGCATCTGGCAATTACAAATCTCAACCAATAAATGCTCTGTCCTGCACATTGGCAAAAAGAATCAGAACACCAAATACAACCTGAATAAACAAGAGCTTGCTCTGTCACTCTGTCAAAGATCTTGGAATACTCATCAAATAATCTAAGTGCCAAAGCTCACTGTATCAACATTGCCAAAAAGGCTTAAAGAGTTGTTAACCTAATCTTTTATTTATTTGTTTGTTTGTTTATTTATTTGTCAAACATGTTTAGGGTAGGAGTAGTTTATATAATCATAAGTTTTAAAAAAGTAATGATAAGAGGAAAATAGGACGGTAGGACAGTGATGGTAGGCACAATAGTGCGCTTATGCACACCCCTTACCGACCTCTTAGAAATGGGGAGATGTTAACTGTAGACAGTGTGAGATTAAAGTTTTTGAGGTTTGGGAAAGAAACCACAATCAGGTAGTGCATTCCAGGCATTGGTCACTCTAATGCTGAAGTTGTATTTTCTGCAGTTGAGTTTGGAGTGGTTTACATTTAATTTGAATCTATTACATACTCATGTATTGCTGTGGTTGAAAGTGAAGTAGTCATTAACAGCAAGGACATTTTGGTATATGATTTTATGAATTACATTTAGATCAGATCTGAGCCAATGTAGTTGTAAATTGTCTAACCCCAGTATTTCAAGTCTGGTAGAATAAGGTATTTTGTTATGAGTGGAGAAGTGAAGGACTCTTCTTGTGAAATATTTCTGAACTCTCTTGATTGTATTAATGTCTGATATGCAGTGTCGGTTCCAAACAGTGAATTGTATTCCAGAATTGGTCCAACAAATGTTTTGTAAGCTCTGGTTAGCAGTGTAATATTGCGAGAGAAGAAGCTACATAAGATTAGATTAACAACTCTTAGTGCCTTTTTGGCCATGTTGTTACAGTGGGCTCTAGCACTTATGTCATTGGATATTAGTATTCCAAGGTCTTTGACAGAGTGAGGGTCATCTACAAGTTCGTTTCCTCCTAGTTTGCTTCTTCTCTGGTAATATCACCTTACTAACCAGAGCATACAAAATATTCGCCAGACCAATCCTTGAATACAGCTCATCTGTCTGGAACCCACACCGCATATCAGGCAAAAATACATTAGAAAGTGTCCAGAGATACTTTACTAGAAGAGCCCTCCACTCCTCTATTCACAACAGAATATATTATGCAACCAGACTTGAAATTTTGGGCTTAGAAAGCTTAGAACTACAGTACATCGCATTCAGCACGACTTATACATAGCTCATAAAACTATCTGCTACAGCAGAGTCTTTGGAGAGGAGCAGCATACAAATCTAATAAATTATTATTATTATTATTATTATTATTATTATTATTATTATTATTATCCTGTCAACAGCTACTTCAGCTTCAACCACAACAATAGACGACCACAAAACAGATACAAACTCAAAGTGAACCATGCTTACTCTCTGTAAACTGCTTAGAGAGGACTATAAAGCACTGGGAAGCGGTATATAATCTAAATGCTATTGCTAAAATAAATAAAATAAATTAAAAAGTTCTGGAGAACTGATAGCGGAAATTTTGAGTAGATTGGAGAACTGGCAAATACCATCTCTGACTGGTGTGATGGGGTGGGAATGGAGATTTTGCAATACAGTGATCCCTCGAGTTTCGCGATCTCGAGTTTCGCGAAACGCTATATCGCGAGTTTTCTACCCGGAAGTAACACCACCATCTGCACGCATGCGTAGATGGTGGAGTTTGCATTACCGCCGGGCAGATCAGCTGCTAGGCGGCCAAAGGAACCTTCCCTGGGTCTTCCCGCCGGCATGGGGGGCTTCCTAGCACCCCCCGAACCCCCAACCCGGGTTTGGGGGGGTGCTAGGAAGCCCCCCATGCCGGGGGAGACCTTTTAAAACACCCGTGCCGCTTCCCAGCTGAGTCCTGAAGCCAAGCGCAGAAGTTCGCCTTTGGCGCTTGGCTTCAGGACTCAGCTGGGAAGGGCGCGGCTGTTTGAAAAGGTGGCAGTCGGCCTGGGGGGCTTCCCAGTACCCCCCCCCAACCCTGTCTCCTGCCGCCGGTTTAGCCAGGAGAGGAGCGGCAAAGTGACTTGGAGGAATGGGAAACTCAAACCGCCCAGTTTCAGCTTTCCATTCCTCCACGTCACTTCGCCGCTCCTTCTGGCTGGTGGGGGGGGGGAGTTAGGAAGGTTCTACTTCTCCCCCCCAGCCAAAAACTCAAAGCCTGTCTCCTGCCACACAGTTTAGCCAGGAGAGCAGCGGCGAAGTGACTTGAAGGAATGGGAAACTCAAACCGCCCGGTTTCAGCTTTCCATTCCTCCACGTCACTTTGCCGGGGGAGTCTGGGAGGGAAGATGACGCGCCGGCAGCACAGGGGCGAGGGGTGGGAGGCAAAGCTCTGCGGGTACAGCCCCTTTCGGCCAAGCCTCCCCCCCCCCCCCGCCAAGCAGCCAGGGAAGCCGAGCCGGGCGTGGAACATCGGCGCGGGAGGCAGGAGACGATCGGGCGACCGGAGCAGCAGCGCCGCCGCCGCCACGCCCGGCTCGGCTTCCCTGGCTGCGTGGCCGGGGAGGCTTGGCTGAAAGTGGCTGGAGCCGCAGAGCTTTGCCTCCCCCCCCCCTGTGCCGCCCGCGCGTCATCTTCCCTCCCAGACAAAAAGGCCACCCTTCGGCTCTGCAGTTTCAGTGGGGTTTCCCCGTTGCCCAGGGATTCCTGAACACACCACAGCCACCTCCGTTCGGGCGAAGGAATCCCTGGGCAACGGGGAAACCCCACTGAAACCGGGCGGGTTAAGCCTCCTTCGGCGACTGCGGAACTGCTTGCTGTCAACTTTGCACTGGGCAAAGAACTCTTCACCTCCCGCCAGGCACGGACGAAAGGCGTGGAAGTCTATTGTAGCAGCTGCTACAGCGGAGACATTTTGGGGGGGAGGCAGGAGGCAGGAGATCTGGCCCTTCACTTGCCCTCCCAGCAAAAGGCAAAGCCGCGCAGCTCCCCAGCCGCCAAAGGAGGCTTAACCCCACCCCTCTGTCCCACCCATCGCCCGTGGCCGGCAGAAAAGCGGGGATAGGCAGGAGGAGGTTATGCCGACCACGGGCGATGAGTGGGACAGAGGGGTGGGGTAAAGCCTCCTTTGGCGGCTGGGGAGCTGCGCGGCTTTGCCTTTTGCTGGGAGGGCAAGTGAAGGGCCAGATCTCCTGCCTCCTGCCTCCCCCCCCCAATGTCTCCGCTGTAGCAGCTGCTACAATAGACTTCCACGCCTTTCGTCCGTGCCTGGCGGGAGGTGAAGAGTTCTTTGCCCAGTGCAAAGTTGACAGCAAGCAGTTCCGCAGTCGCCGAAGGAGGCTTAACCCGCCCGGTTTCAGTGGGGTTTCCCCGTTGCCCAGGGATTCCTGAACACACCACAGCCACCTCCGTTCGGGCGAAGGAATCCCTGGGCAACGGGGAAACCCCACTGAAACCGGGCGGGTTAAGCCTCCTTCGGCGACTGCGGAACTGCTTGCTGTCAACTTTGCACTGGGCAAAGAACTCTTCACCTCCCGCCAGGCACGGACGAAAGGCGTGGAAGTCTATTGTAGCAGCTGCTACAGCGGAGACATTTTGGGGGGGAGGCAGGAGGCAGGAGATCTGGCCCTTCACTTGCCCTCCCAGCAAAAGGCAAAGCCGCGCAGCTCCCCAGCCGCCAAAGGAGGCTTAACCCCACCCCTCTGTCCCACCCATCGCCCGTGGCCGGCAGAAAAGCGGGGATAGGCAGGAGGAGGTTATGCCGACCACGGGCGATGAGTGGGACAGAGGGGTGGGGTAAAGCCTCCTTTGGCGGCTGGGGAGCTGCGCGGCTTTGCCTTTTGCTGGGAGGGCAAGTGAAGGGCCAGATCTCCTGCCTCCTGCCTCCCCCCCCCAATGTCTCCGCTGTAGCAGCTGCTACAATAGACTTCCACGCCTTTCGTCCGTGCCTGGCGGGAGGTGAAGAGTTCTTTGCCCAGTGCAAAGTTGACAGCAAGCAGTTCCGCAGTCGCCGAAGGAGGCTTAACCCGCCCGGTTTCAGTGGGGTTTCCCCGTTGCCCAGGGATTCCTGAACACACCACAGCCACCTCCGTTCGGGCGAAGGAATCCCTGGGCAACGGGGAAACCCCACTGAAACCGGGCGGTTTGGACTTTCCATTCCTCCAAGTCACTTCGCCGCTCGTGTCCTGGGTAAACCGGGCGGCAGGATACAGGCTTTGAGTTTTTGGCTGCAGGGGGAGGGAGTTAGGAAAATCCTACTTCTCCCCCCGCAGCCAAAAACTCGCAAGGTAAGGTTCGGGGCGGGGCGGGCGGGGCCCTTTTGTGCCAGTCGGGGAGGCGGCGGCGGCTGCAGCAGAGGCGGGCGGGGGAGGCCGGCCCGCCGGAGGGGCGATGCTGGCGGCGGAGACAGGCGAAGTCCCGCCCGCCCCCCGCCCGCTTGGCCCCGGGGGGCTGAAGGGAGCCAGGCGGGGGAGGGCGGGGGCTACTCGGTTCTTCCTCAGCCGGGGGTAGCCGGAGCGCCGGCCAGGCGGGGGCGGGCGAGGCGAGGGCTGCGGGGCGTGCCGGGCTCCAAGTTGCCGCGCTGCCTTTGTAAACCTGCCCGAGGGAGGCGAGGGAGCCCCTTTGTTGGCCGGCGGCCTGGCCGGCCCTTGGCGCGCGGTGCCCGCGGGGACTGCTGCGGCGGGGACTGCCCACTGCCTTCGCCCAGACCAGAGGCATCGCTCGGCTGGGTTTGCAGATCCGCGGAGGCATCGCCGAGGGCGGGCTGAGCGGCGCTGTGTTGGGAGCCCGTGCCGTGGGAGCGGGCGGCTTGGCCTCGCTGCGGCGGCGGCGGCTTTGCGGGTCCTCGCTGGCGGCCTCGCCGGGCGGAGGAGGCTGCGGGGCTTTCTAAAGGGAGGAAGAACTTGCTATCGAGCCTGCTAATGAAATCCAACCGGCGGAGGGTCTGAAATTCCACCCGAGGGGAAATGGGGGAAAAAAGCCCAGCCGGGAGCGCGGCGCCAGGCATTGTTCTCCGGACCCCTCCCGCAGCCTGGAGAGGGAAAGGGCCGCTGCGGGTTGGATTTCATTAGCAGGCTCGATAGCAAGTTCGATAGCGGCGGGCGAACGAGGCGAGCGGCGGGCGAACGAGGGGAGTGGGGGGGCGAACGAGGGGAGCGGCGGGCGAACGAGGGGAATGGGGGGAGAACGAGGGGAGCGGCGGGCGAACGGGGCGAGCGGCGGGCGAACGGGGCGAGCGGCGGGCGAACGGGATGTGCGGCCGCCGAACGGGGCGAGCGGCAAACGGCGGGCGGGCATCAGCGAGGATCCGAGGCGGCGGGGAAGACCCAGGGAACGTTCCTTCGGCCGCCCAACAGCTGATCTGCTCGGTAGCGCGGCAGCAGCGAGGAGCCGAAGATGAGGTTTCCCCGTTGCCCAGGCAAAGGGGAAACCCCATCTTCGGCTCCTCGCTGCTGCCGCGCTACCGAGCAGATCAGCTGTTGGGCGGCTGAAGTAACCTTCCCTTGGTCTTCCCCACCGCCCACACGCAAACTTCACCATCTGCGCATGTGCGGCCATGAAAAAATGGCCGCACATGCGCAGATGGTGTTTTTACTTCCGCACCGCTATATCGCGAAAAATCGAGTTTCGCGAGGGGTCTTGGAACGGAACCCTCGCGAAACTCGAGGGATCACTGTATCTGTCCCCCAGGAGTAGAGAGGGTACCCTTCTCTTGTCATGCCCACTAACCCACACCATGTCCATCAAGCTATGGCCACAGAACCAGTAGAAAAAAAAATGGATTTCACCACTGGGTTGCAGCAGTTTGACCATAATGCTCAGCCGCAGCAGTACTGCAGCATGGAAATGTCAAGAATTTACAAATTTTATTTGCATGGGAACAATAGGTCCCAATATTCTGTGAGTTACTCCATTTGAGACATAACAGTTTTAATACCATAGTATATAGATACAATGAGGAATTAAATATATTTATATAATAATAATGAGTACAAATTTATTATATGCAACTTTTCACATAATGCTATCTCCCCTTTAGAAAGAGATTAGCAGCTACATGTACATTTGATTTATAAATAAGTAAATAAATAATACTCCTTAATAATAACTAATAGCTAAATCTTATCCTACAAACATTTTTTGATTACAAAAAAAGGCCCATTAACATAAAATCTAGAATGGCTAATGTATTTTGGAACTCTACTTCCTTGATTCATTGTGTTCACATAAAATTGTTTCCAAAGTAGTTTGAACTACATGAACAAACAATTGTATAATATTTTCAAAATGTTATATAAACAATAAAATAAATCAAATGTTTATTGTTGTGAACTAGGCCAAACAAATATATCCTTCTTCAGCAGCTATTACTTGTGGTATATTTTGTGTACAACTGTAGAATAACATTACTGAAGCTATGATTCTCTTAATATTTAAATAATATATTAAATTTTAATATTCAGCACCTGGAAAATCTATTTGCCAGCAGATGAGATAGCTGGGCCTGGAGCTTTTATACTTATGGGACTCAAAAAAACCACCTATCACAAATAATTACTAAGTTTACTTGCTGCATAGACCTGAGTTGCTTCTGTTCATTCTTACACATTATGTCTACACTAAAAATTCACTGTGTTTCATATACTATTTCTAACATATTTTACCAAATTAATATTCATAATAGTAATTTAATAAAACCATAGGAGCTCAACTATTTTTTCCTGAAAAATTGCAGAATTATATTTGTCCATAAATAAATGATCACCTTTAAAGAAACATGCACATTAGCTATGGCTCATTTCAATATATATTAATATATTCAATAGCAATTAAATTTTATTTTAATACAGTATTTCTAGAAAACTGTAGAAATGAATAGCATTTATATTTGAGTATAATGGAAATTATCCATGTTTGTATATTTAATCATATTATTATTGGTGACAACATAAATTCACTGAAAATAGAAAAAGCAGCAGATAACTGAAAAGTACTGCATATATTTTAAAATATATTTTATAATATGTAATTTTTTCATGTTGTATAAAGCTCTTTCAGCTTTCAAGAAGGAAAAGGGATAAGTATGAAACATTTGTACCTCATTACACCCAAATAATTCAAACAGAAGTCATTCTAGTACTATCCTGCTAATAAGGCATGCAATTTACTAAACAATTAAGATTGAAAGTATATTAAAAAGTTAGAAATGACGGTCCAAGGAATGACACTGGAAAATATCAAGCAACAGCTCTACCTCCAGATAAGCTTCACGATTAAATAGTTTTAATGAAGAGAGCTTTCAAAGACAAAAATTGGGAGGCATTGGTTAGATTGCCTCCAACTTTGTGTTTTGACATCTTCGTCTTTCGTGGCATTATATTGTCTCTGTGCATCTTACAAAGAAACCTTTTTACTAGGCCCACACATGAACAAGAGACAGCAGTGCTTATAAAAGAGATTGTCAAGGGTGTGAGCCAAAATGGGTCTCATTTGGATTTCAAGTGAACAAAACTCCTAATGCATTTCATTACAATGCATGTGAACCTCTGAAAAGAAGGATGGACTGGGATTTTCATCCCTATTAATTTATTGAAATTGATTCATTTTTTTTGCCCTAGCATATCATGAGAGATCATGAATTTCAGTGTGTAACTATACCCACACACATGCACAAACAGAGGAGAGAAAGGGAGAGAGGAAGGGGGAGAGAGAGAGAGAGAGAGAGAGGATCAAATATAGAACAAATGCAGAACCCAAATCCAAATATAGTCCAGTGTTTTTGTAACATGAGTATATCCTCTTTTAAAAGAAATACATGGAACGGTTTAAAAGGTAGAACCGTACATGGTTTTCAGAAAGTATTCACTTTTCTAATGTTATAATATTGCCTACCCAATCCAATGTATCTCAGTTTTCCTCTCATATGTATTCCCAGCCAGATGTAGCGATGACTAATCAAATCTGTATAGAAGGGCTATAAATAAACAATGCTTTTAAATAAATGTATTGATAAATATAAAAATAATTTGGGGGTCCAAATCATCTCCCCGATACAAATTCAAAAAAAAAAAGTTGGATGCAGCAAAAATACTCAGTGGAAGAAATGGGAATAATTTTGGGCAGTCCTTTTTCTTTCTCCAACCCCTCCCTAATTGTAGACACTTCTATCTGATGTAGAGGCCCAACTGACCTCAGAGGGCAGATTTTGGAGGACAAAGTAGTTACACAGATAATTGGCTGAAATTACTGCAACTTTCCCACATTCATCTGAGAATTCAGGTTTATGTAACTCTGGATCTAATCCAGAAAATTTCATTTATTGACAAAATGTTTTGTATATTATTTATATAGCAATTACCTACTACTGTAAACAATTATTCAAAAATAACAAAAACATCAACTTATAGGCTAGAAATTCTGTGTATCTCTGTATTATATTTACCCTTACTTATATGTTTTCTATAGTTTTTTAAAAATTCTATCATAAATTATGTATGTAAATCAATATTCCAACATATTCTTATATATTAGATTTGAATATGATGTGGTAAATGCAAGATGCCAAGTAAATGCTAATATATACCTATATATATTAATTCCTTAGAAGCCTAGTAGGAAGTGCCTCAGATATTTATATTCTGTGGCTGTTTATTAAACATTCCTATTACACAAGGTATTATAAACAACTCTTGCAAAATTATAAGAACAGATCTCTACACTTTGAATTTAGCCCAGGTTATCAGTAAATGAACAGAAGATGCCCTCCTATCTGAAAAGATATACTGTGTTCTTTACTTTTTTGCTTGTCAACTAATTATTCATAAATACGCACATGTGTTTGTGTGGGTGTGCATGTGTTTATTTATTTAAAGGTAGATAAAGTCTGTACAGTGGCCTGTAGCAGACAAACATTCCTGACTTTTCATTGGTAAAAAGAAACTTCTCTAATTTTCTTTTATTTGTTTTATTATTCTTAGGTTTTGGATTATTTTATACTAATGAATTTTGTGTATTTAGGTGCATGTCCTGGTCATCACCAACATAAAGTGTTTTGATATGAATTCTTATTGGCATAAAATTATAATAAAAACATTTTCAAGATTTAGTGAAACACCTTTAGATTTAACCTTTTAAAAAATCTCGAGAATTACTATCATAATAAGTAATATTTTAGAATACATCTAAATATTTTAATATGATTTAAAAATAAATTTATATCTATTTCATTCTCTATTATATTATTATAATCATTTATCTGCACTGTGTAATTATAAAGAATGTAAATGTATCATAATCAATTATTAAAATGACATCTGAAAATGGCTTTATACCATTTCCCCAAGTATAGTAAACAAAAATCAAGAATGAAATAATAAAATTTTAAGACCTTTGGTTAAAAAAAATACTGCTTTCCTTGAGTGCAAAAGTTTGCAAATTTCAGATCAGGCAATGGTCTGTACAAAACATTAAAAAAAAAAACATTTTATTAAAAAAAAGGAAAATGACAATGGTAGATAAATTTTAAAATGTTATTGTTAAGATTTCCAAACTTGTCAGTAGCTATCTATTAGATAGCCCCTAGCTATCTCTTTATCTATTGCACAGATACATAGATGCAATATGGGAAAGTACAATCACAATGTGCACTCATCCATGCAAATCCCCTGAGAAAACCAGCAATACAATTTTAGTTCTATTAAATTAATATCTAGGCTAATTTGATGAATTGGTGGAAAGTAGAGGATAATTGTTTATGTAATCTGAAATATAACTGGATAGAAAAAAGTGAGTTTGAACATATGTTATTTTCCATAAGAAACTCTTTGTGCATATAAAATTGATATAAATAACAAGAATCAAATAATTTTGATTAACAAAACTGAACAGCAAAATTATCCATTGATCTTTCAAATTCTGTAAAATCTGGTTAGGTGGAATATGGTTTTTGTCATTTCTTTAGTTCCTACTAAACTCACCCCAAATACAACGTAATAAAACTAGATTTTGCAATTTAAAGGGTGTGATATTCTGAACAGAAAGACATCGCATATGATCAATAATCTAAATGATATACTTATGTTAATTCATCTTTTAAAAGATACTAGTTTAGCTCAATTTTTTGACAGGCCTCTCATTTATTTTGCAGACATGTTGAAAAACATCCTGCTTTCTTTCAATTTCTTCTCCCTTTCTCATTTTGTTAAACTTAATGAAGGATCAAATTCTTGTTTTCTCAATTTTAGAGGTTGAAGTGCCAACTAGTACTCAGATAAATAATTTCAGTTGAAATACATTTTACATTATGCCTCATTATTCTAGATTTTCTTTTTAAAATGTTACATATTTTGGTCATACCTCAACCTAGAAAGGATTTTCTCTTGGATAGAGATAGGAGAAATTGGGACACAATAGTTCCAACTAAAAAGATTATATTAATTAAAATAGTTGTAACAGTCATTTAATGCTAGTAACATCTAGGTTAGACTTGTGGTTATCTTCTCATGCTGACATATTTGTGATGTGCAAATCAAATATTTGAAGGACAATCTACTGACCTGTTATGGCCCTTTAAACACTAAATTAGTAGTGCCATATTTTGGATTAAAAACATTTAATGAATGAAGCCTTTGCGACATCTGGCGGTGCAAAATATATGCAAAAAATTACTTTTGTTTTTGCAAATCAATCAGTACTTGAAATTTGCTCTCCAAAAGGCTTTGATACCCCCTAGCGGGAGGACAAAAGCAATCTAGCTTGTAAAAAAAACATGGACTATCATGAATCCTTATGGTGCAAAGGTCAGATCTTGAGATGTAGTGACATTACGACAATGAGGCACTTGCTGGACAGAAAGCCTGTATATTTAAATATAAAAAAGATCTTCATGAAATGTTTCCACACATTTAAAAGTATAAAAAAATCAGTCAAAACAATCAGTACCAATGTTAAAGAATGAAAATAAAATGTTCAAATTATTGTCTTAATTTCTAATAGCACCATTTTGTTATTAACAATTTTTGAATAATACGTAGATCTTGAATCTTAGGATATTCATACATCTTTTATACATCACATTCTACTTTGATAGTGGTAAAGGCACTAGCAGCTAAGAACCTTTGGAAAAATAGAAGGGCATTTTAAAAAATATGACGTGTGTCAACATGTTTCTCAGCCAAAATATTTGAGATAAAGTTTCAGTGATGTTAAATATAATTATGTTTGTATAATTTCATGTACCATCAACAATTTTCATATATTTTGCCTGATAGAATACATTTGTCTCTAACACACTATGAGTATATTAAACATTATGTCTAATTTAAGAATTTTGGATTTAATTCAGAATCTTCTTAAATATTAAACACAGAGAATTTATCTGATTACAGTAATTGATACAAAAAAATCTTTTAAAAGGATATTATTTCACTATTACACATAGCAACAAAAAATAAACCTTAAAAGAATGTTTTTAAACTTTAAGAACCTTAAAATAGAAAGGGAAATCAAGTTATACCAGAACACATCTGTTGAGTTATTGAAGTTCTATTTTCAAATACACTAAATAAGTTTTATTTTCATACATTAATACATTACTTGATTGTGGATAATGGGTTGAGTCTAATGGCACAAAAACTCATTATACTGTGTTTCCAACATTTCATATTAAGAAAACAATGTCATTAGACAGGATAGAACAAGGCTAGAACACTTTTGTTATCTTCTCATGGCAACTCAGTGTTAATGAGCAGAACTATAGAATTTTTTCAACGAGTTAAATTCTAGTCATAAGTTGAGGATTATATGTACAGTACTAGCATCTTTAATACTTATGCTAGCTGTTTCTTTGACACAAGCTTCAGTGTAAGCAAGCTTATTCTGTTGTTTTGAAACTGTTCAATATGCTCAATTCTTCTTTTTTAATTAAATGGGTTTGTTCTTTCTGAGAGAGCAGAGAAGTTGATGCCTGGTTTGAAAATGAAAATGATTTAATAGATATGCTGGTTTCCTCCGCTGCCAACTCTCTGGTTTGCCTTAAGCTATTTTTGGCAAGGCTTTGATTTCTTTGCCATGGATAGATTTACAGTTCTTCCAATTCTTCTTGTGTGAATATTTTATATTACCAATCAACATTGATCTGTTAGTTCTGTTCTCTGATTTCTGATTCTGGATGTTGTTTTTTCCAGTATTGGTATATTCTTTTCAGATATCCTCTTCCCAGCCGTTTGCTTTCTAGCTTGGTGACTTAACCAAAACACCAAACTGGCTCTCGTTATGGCTCTTTTCTTGTTCGGAACAAGATTCCTGACTGTTTGGACATCAAAGTTACATAAGATCTTCATCACAAAACTTTCCAAAACTTTTTCAGTTTGATGTAGTTTTTACCACATTCAAGTACAAACTCTTGGAAAGTTTCCAAAAGTATGGCTCTCAAACTAGAAAAGATTTATGAACCGGTTCTAGAATGTTCAATTTAGAGTCAAATTTCAAGTGAAGCCATGCATCTTAGTTAAAGACAGAGTAACAGAGGACTAAAAAGCTTCTTTAAGATTTAGTATTGAAGCCATATGTAGCGGTAACTCTACTTACGAATGCCTCTACTGACAAACTTTTTGAGATACGAACCCGGTGTATAAGATTTTGTTGCCTCTACTTCCGAACCTCAGGCTCAGGGGAATCCCAGCAGCACAAGAACGGGCGCTTTGGGTGTCTGGAGTCGGGAATTCCCAGCGAGGGAAGACTCAGGGGAATCCCAGCAGCAGAAGAATGGAGGCGGGGATTCTCAGCGGCACAAGGCAAAAGGGGTGACTTTGGTTTGCACTCATTATTTGCTTTTACATTGATTCCTATGGGGAAAATTGCCTCTTCTTATGAACTTTTCTATTTATGAACCTGGTCATGGAACGAATTAAGTTCGTAAGTAGAGGTACCACTGTAGTTTATAAAATTGAACTATCTGTTCTGGAGGAACGCGTTTTGGGCAAAAGGCAATTCAAAATAGACTTTTTTTTACAGATGATGAAGCAATCAAGTAATTAGAAAAAGAATGTGAGATTCTGGACTTGAATCTCACATCTATCCTGTTAGAATAAACAGGAAACATGTCAAGTGCTAGGAAAAATGAAAATCCAGATAGTTCAAATGTACATAAATATTTATTGTAAGCTTGAACTCTCTACAAGAATCTACTAACAGCCAAGTGAAGTTAGTGGGAGATAAGAATAGAAGGAATTCAAGATGGGGTGGACTTAGATCTCCTGTGGGTGTGAATGGTCTCATGATTGGTGACACATTTAATCCCTCACCGCCTGGTCATCTTCTACAAAAATAAAGAATTATATGAATGTTGCATCCAGTTCCAAAGCCAAATTCTAGAAAAAGGAATTATTTGGATAGCAAATCAAATAAGAGCGGTAAAATGATATTTTTCAGGTTTCAAGCAAAAGTCTTAGAGATGTGTGCATGGGTCATAAGAGGCAGAATAAGAGATATATCTTGCTGACTATTACTGGAACTCTTAGATAATACATGCTTGGGGCTAAAAATAAAAAAAAGGATGAAGATATGGTTCTGCTGTAATCATAAACTTTGGTGACCTAAATAGGTAACAAGGTTTCATAACTATACAATGACTATAATTAATACAGTAAGAAATTACACTTTATGTTAGATAATGTCTTGATGTCTCTAATGCTAAAGAACCTAACAGGCACAATCCCTCCCTATCTACTGGTCAGTGGTTAAGTGGCAACCAATGCATAGGCTCAAAGCTTGTGTTAGAGTTCTAAGTTAGAAGACACAATAAGTCAGAGAAAGTGTTTCATGGTCAACCGGTCAATCCTACTGACTTCCTCCTGGGCGCTTCCTCTGCAGACTTGGTGAGATACTTATGGGGCTCATCTCTCTAGCCAGAGGTGATAAATCAGGAAATTGCAACTGAATTAGCAATGCAGTCACTCCTGAATTCTACCACTGGTTTAAGATTATTGCTTCCTATGGCAGGTGGAATGCAGTCCAGAGCCCAGGATGTAGCAGTTCTCTCTAGGAACTACAATTTCTCTTTCCTAAGGTGTCCACGGCCTTAACAGTGTGACCCTCTGCTTACCTACTCCATTGGAGTCCTTTTTTCCATCAATAGGCCTTTTTCCTCCAGCTCCTCCCCTCCCCTGCCTCTTTCTGTTCTCAGTTCAAGGGGCCAGATTCCAGTCAATCAAGAAGCACTGGCTGATTGACTGGGAGAGAGACATGACCATAAGTGCACCAGAGTGCCTTGCGTCCCCTGTCCTAATGTTTCTCTTTTATTAGTATCATCTATATAAATATTATTATATCTCTGTATACCATCAATATGTACTTGACAAAACGAACAAACAAAAAATAAAACAAATAAAATAAAAAGGAACTATCTGTGAGTGTGTGAAGTAACATAATATTTTTCAGGCTTCAAGCAAAGAGATGTGTGCATAGGTCATACAAGGCAGAATAAGAGATATACCTTGCTGACTATTACTGGAATTCTTAGATAATAAATGCTTGGGGCTAAAAATAAAAAAAAGTATAAAGACACGTTTCTGCTGTAATCATAAACTTTGGTGACCTAAATAGGTAACAAGGTTTCATTTATTGGTCTAACTTGCCTTTGATTATCATGCACAACACAACCTTCTTAGATATGGAATAAACTATTGGAATGGTTTTCAAGTAACTTCCAGTGAATTTAACCAAAAGAAATATGTAGCTACTTTGTAATTTATTCATGCCGCTGCATGAAGAGCAAACCCCCAAATGTTTTTCTTTCTAGTATTCTTACCTAATTGTGTCATCTACTTTAGAAGGTCAGAGCTCTTGGGGATGAAGAATTAGTATAAGACTTTATCTGTCAATCAATCAATCAATCCATCCATCCAAAAAGGTTCAAATTATTAGAATTCCTGACTGCCGACATTTTAGATTCTGAAATATCTGGTAGATGCTTAAAAGTCTATCTTATATGCTTTGACTGACACTGGCATTTTGCATTCACAATTTACATTGTGCCCTAGTGATCTGAGATGTTTAAAAAGTTATTATAGCAGTATACAAGAAATTGAAACTTACAAATTAAGGAAAAAATTACATATGCTTTTGTTTGCTTTAGTCTCTTATGCTAATTTAAAATATCCTGTAAAAATTGGGGTATTTATACAGGATAAGTCATAAGAAAAGAACTGTCTTCAATTATATCTTTTTTGATCAAAAAAAGGAGATAGCGGGAAGTAAAAAAAAAGAAAGAAAATAAAACCACAAGTGGAATAGTATTACATTAGCTATTTAAAATGGGGCTGATGATAAGAAAATTTGATTAAGGTGATTCTGCTCCTCTGCATACAAAAAGAATTCATTGTACTTCATTAACAATAAGAAGTTATTGAATTCAATATAGCATTTACTGAGATTTGGCTTTATGCATAGAAGTGACTTCATTTTTTAATCAAATGTAGCACTGAATAACCTATACAATTATTTCAGAAGTAATTATATCATTTTACTGCTAATTTTATTAAAACCTCACTGACAAAGATTTAGTTTTTTACAGGTGGTTAAAAAGTTCTTTATTAGTACAATTAATACGCACATATTCATGATACTTTACTGTGAATTTTCTTAAAAGGCTGCAATTACTAAATTAAAGAATAACAAGAACTATAAAAAATAAAGGTCAGAAAAAGACAATTTTACTCCTTACCATATTAATAACAATAGCTCTGATACAACAAAAAGCATGAAAAAGTAAATTTTTCTGCTATAGTAAACAGAGCAGGCTGTTTTTAGGAGAGAAAAATATGCTAGTTTGACCCCCAAAAAACTCTCCTCTTCAATAAGAGGTAAACTTATAAATATGATTTTTTAAAAATGTTCTTTCTGTATACAACATTTTAACATGGCTGGCATATCATATTCCTAACATTTTCAATACCAGCTCTTATATTAAAACCAGTCTTTGGATGGAAATTAATTTCCTGATGCTTAGATTTTAACTAACATTAAATTTTCATTAACATCATAAATGAAGCTTGTAATTAATAATTACAAATTATTATTGTAAGCCAACTGGATCCTTTCAGGATTATAAAACAATAACCAGTTACACAGCAAAGCTAGTGTGCAAATAAATCGATGTGGTCACATTTTATTACTACAGTCCTTAGAGATAAAAATAGATCCAGTTTTTAAAAATTAGTGCAAATGCTTATTTCCTTTACTTAAACAAAAGCATTTTTCAAGTTGAAAGAGAAAAAGGCACAAGTGTTTGCAATCCCGTTTTGACAGCATTGTATGGAAGATATGACTTTCACAGTCTGCTGGCAGATTCTAGGAAAGCCACCACACCTGTGACTCTGCTGTTGATTAATGAGTCTTTCAACTTATCGCTACCATCTGAAGAAGGGCCATGGCCTTTCCAAGCTTCACTGATTCATTCACTTTCAACTGCAATCCTACCGTGCTAACGTCTGTACAAAAAAATCCCACACCTGGTTAAAGCAAATGAAAATATGTTATATTTTTTAGACAAATCAAAAAGGATGTAAAATTAAACAAAAAGAATGGAAGAAAAGGGAATACAGTTGTATCATAACTGTCAACCTAAAGATTCATTTAAAAAGCTTCTCTCAGAGATATATGCTGCAAACCTTTGGAGTGACGCTATGCTCTCTTCACAATCTGGAGGTCTAACACAGGCCTTTCTATTTAACAAGAATTTGCTACATGATTCAAAAGAAATCTTTCCATGTGCTGCCATTATACCGAAGAACTTGTAATTTTATTTTTTTTCAAATATCTCTGACAATTAATAATACATCGAAACGATGAAGTAAGTGCCAACTTGACAAATCAGAACACTATAAATATCACAAGATTTTTAATCGCTCCTTAGAGAACAACTGGCTTAAACCAAAAGAAATACATAGGCAATAAAGATAACTACTCAATGAGCCAAAATATCAATGCTTTGGGCTAACTAGATAAACTTTCTTCTTTTATAGAACTGTCTGTAGTCTTCAAACTATTTTTTCTTAAGAAAATATGATCTGAAGTGTGAAGGCAATTATAATTGGCTCAATGTCCTGAAAATAATTGCATTCATTCATTCATTAAGACAAAAAAAATCCTCTTTGGAAGAAAGAAAAATGGGCTATAATTAAAAAAAATGCTTAAGAAGAAAGCAATTTTTTCTCCATATTATACAAAATAAGATGCAGCCAAGATAGATAAATTATTTTTGCCAAAAATTAGTAGAAAACTATGTTGTTATTCAACTTTAATTATGAAATGAGATTATAGAATGCTGAAACACAAAATAATTTTGTTTTCTTCAATAAGAGCACCCTGTAAAGTAATTAGTCTTAGTCAAAACATGGGATGTTGCTTGTTTAGTTTTAACACTAGAAGACACAAATGTAGCACCAGCATTAGTTCAAACTGACTTAATTTTATGAATGAACAATATAACAACTTCTCAATCCTTGATAGTCGATATAAATCTAAATGAACCAGAAAGAAAAGTTATTTGATCCTTTTAATTATTGGTGTTGAAGAAGATACAGTACCTCAGAACACTATGCACAACCAAGAAAACAAATAGATTAGTAAATAAGACAAAAAGGACCAGGTTGAAATTTCCATATTTTGAAGTCATTATCTGAAGACTTTCCTCTCTTGAGAAATCAGTAATACTGTACTGGGAAATGTAGAGGGAAAGAGAAAGCAAGACAACCAGCAGCATGCTGTACAGATTTGATTATAAAGACAATTAATAATAATAATAATAATAATAATAATAATAATAATAATAATAATAATAATTTATTAGATTTGTATGCCGCCCCTCTCTGAGGACTCGGGGCAGCTCACAACAACAATATACCATGTACAAATCTAATGTTAAAAACAATTTAAAACCCTTATTATAAAATCTAATAAATTATTATTATAATCATAAAAGCTTGGGGTATATCAATTTCCCCATGCCTGGCGACAAAGGTGGGTCTTCAGGAGCTTTCGAAGGGCAAGGAGGTTGGGGGCAGTCCTAATCCCTGGGGGGAGTTGACTCCTCTGGAGTCGATTCCAGAGGGCCTGGGTCCCGCCAGACAGCATTGTTTAGTCGACAGGACCCGGAGAAGGGTAACTCTGTGGGACCTAATCGGTCACTGGGATTCGTGCGGCAGAAGACGGTCCCGAAGATATTCTTGTCCAATGCCATGTAGGGCTTTTTAGGTCATAACCAACACTTTGAATTGTGACCGGAAACTGATCAGCAGCCAGTACAAGCCGCAGAGTGTTGGTGTAACATGGGCATATCTGGGAAAGCCCATGATTGCTCTTGCGGCCGCATTCTGCACAATCTGAAGTTTCCGAACACTTTTCAAGGGTAGCCCCATGTAGAGAGCATTGCAGTAGTCGAACCTCGAGGCGATGATGGAATGAGTGACTGAGAGCAGTGACTCCCTGTCCAAGTAGGGCTGCAGTTGGTGCACTAGGCGAACCTGGGCAAACACCCTCCTCGCCACAGGTGAAAGATGGTACTCTAATGTTAGCTGTGGATCGAGGAGGACACCCAAGTTGTGGACCCTCTCTGAGGGGGTCAATAATTCTCCCCCTCCAGGGTAATGGACGGACAGATGGAATTGTCCTTGGGAGGCAAAACCCACAGCCACTCCATCTTGTCAGGGTTGAATGCACTATTAAAAGTTCTGAAGAGACAGGTTGGGGATAGATCATTTTGGAGATGAACTATCGCATTCCTAAAAGTCAGAACAGTTTAAGAGCTCTATCAATATAACTATCCTTTGTAAAAGAGAATATAGCTATAAAGAGTTACTAATCATATTATCTCAAGCATTTACAGGCAATACTCTCCTATATAAACCTAAATTAGTCTTTCACTTCTATCTCAAAAATTATAAATAAGATTATGGGAGTCCTTGAAAACATATATGTATGTATTTATCTATGTATGTATGTGTTTATATGCTTTAAGGAACATAGACAAGACATCTTATATTTGACATGTTTCTACTGTAGCATACAACATGCTAAGAAACTGGTTTCAATTTAGGTTTCCAAAGAAATATTGCTGTCACAATTGTATGCCCCATATATACACAATCACTACCTTATCACAGATTTAGAAGAGAAGGAATCAATAGAACAGAAAGGAAAGGCTGTTGTTGGGGCTAACATTCAGTTTCAAATAGGCTCTAATTTTTTTAAAAAAAGTATGAGAGAATTTAACTATTAATAGATGAGACATTCAAACAGGGAATATTATGACAGTTGAGTCTTTTTATAGCACAACTTCATCATTTGTTAAGGATAATATTTATAAAAAGGATAAAAGAAGTAGAGCTAGACTGTATTTCTTTTCTATACTGAATGATTAAATGCAGATGCCTTTAGTGCCAAAAACATTGTTTAATACATTTTGGAAAATTGTTCAAATTATTATGTATACTATCATAAGAAATTTTTGAAGCATGCTGCTAGAGAAAATCAGCAATACTATAAATATATTAACATCTTCTCTATACATAGCTATGTATAGATATGTATGTATAGGCATTATGACCTATGACTTGCTATCTATATGTACACTATGAATTTATGCACCGGAGACAAATTTCTTGTGTATCCAATCACACTTGGCCATTAAAGAATTCTATTCTATTCTATTGTCTATCCTACCCCATTGCATCCCATTGCTTGTCTTGTTCTGTGATCATTACAAACAGGAATAATAATACTACTGTATATTAAACATGTACAATTAACATTTTACAGATGGCTGGGTGCAATATATAACTATGTACCTAGTGATCTATGAAGAAATATTGCAACTTTGTACTAACATATACCTATCACAAGTATATTCTGCAAGGAAACAGGTTTTCCAAATGCAGGCCATACGTTTTTTTAAACAATCATCATTAGAACTAAGGGTTTAATAGCATTGCTACTCCAGAACAGTAAAAATTATCTAGTCAGTTATGTTATTTTTTTACAACTGAAAATGTATGGGTAATCCCCGAGTTACAAAGTTCATTTAGTGACCATTCAAAGTTACAGTAGCACTGAAAAAAGTGACTTATGGCTGTTTTTCATACTTATGACTGTTGTGGCATCTCTGTGGTAATGTTTATTTATTTATTTTATTTATTCAATTTTTATGCCGCCCTTCTCCTTAGACTCAGGGCGGCTTACAACATGTTAGCAATAGCACTTTTTGTAACAGAGCTAGGCTATTGCCCCCACAATCCGGGTCCTCATTTTACCCACCTCGGAAGGATGGAAGGTTGAGTCAACCTTGAGCCGGTGATGAGATTTGAACCGCTGACCTTCAGATCTACAAGTCAGCTTCAGTGGCCTGCAGTACAGCACTCTACCTGCTGCGCCACCCTGGCTCATACATTGTGATCAAAATGTCAAATGCCGCTTGTGAAATGGCTTGTATTTATGAGGGTTGTAGTGTCCCGGGGTCATGTGACCTCCTCTGGCAACCTTCTGACAAGCAAAGTCAATGGGGAAGCTAGATTCACTTAACAACCATGTTCCTAACTTAACAACTGCAGTGATTCACTTAACAAATGTGGCAACAAAGGTTGTAAAATGGAGCAAAGCTCACTTAACAGCTGTCTCACTTGGACTATGTTGTGGTTGTACATCGAAGAGTATCTGTATATCAAATCAAACTGATACTTCAATAATTCTCAAATAAAATCATTTTCAACTCTTCTATGTTGCATAGTAATTTAAAATTTTTCATTTCTTATTGTCGTCTCTAATGTTCTTTCAGAGCTACACATCAGAGTTTTCTTTTATCTGCAAATAGCATAATTTATTAGGAGCTTATTATTATGAGAAATTTGCTGTGCTTTTCTTGTACAAGAGACTTTGTGAGGGCCACACTTTTCTATTTCTATACTGCATAGGAAGGGGGGGATCACTAATACCACTCCTTTTATTATTCATTACTATTATTTAACATGCTGTACAGCAAATCAGCTATAGTATATGGTCATCTGTTATGATAGAAATTCTGTAGAGACATGATTAATCTGCCATCTTTTCATTAAGTGAATATTAATGACAATAAAATCATTAAAAAAGTAATATCTTTAAGAAAATAATGCACATGTCCCCTACTTTTCATAATTTTCTCACCATTTATAATGCAATTAATATAAACTTTCGATGTGGCCTCTTTGCCGTATCACACAAATCCTTCTTCTAAGCTGCAATTTATTTATTTATTTGTTTGTTTGTTTTATTTACTTATTTATTTAATTTTAGTTGCTTACTTGCTTATTTATTTAATTATTTGCTTATTTATTGCATTTGAAAGGCAATTTCACATATAAGGAAAGGCTATTAGAGTCTATGGATTTTAAAGCATTCCCACAATATATCCCACCTAAGATAGCACCTCCCGTTTCCAAAAGTATCTTTTCAAAAAGGAAGATAATGAAATAGATGCAATGAACGTCGGTGTTGAAACAGATCTTTATATTTATACCTTTGGTCCATTAGTTAAAATGACTTTTATATTGTTTCACATTTTATCATTTCACATTTTATCAAATGACACAAAGCTTACCAAACTCTACAACAACCTTCCCCTTCCATAATTTTAATACCTGTGTGCTATTAGTGTCCCAAAGTTGATTCTATTTTGTCCCAAATAACTTGGCAGCATATCTGACCAATCCCAGTTCCACTCATTAACGGCACACTGTTGATGTAAAAAAGAAAGTATGCTTAGTTATTAATCAGAGTTAATATGATGAGCAAATTAAAACTCCATCTGTGATAAACTAAATAAGAGGTGAGGACTAGAGCAAGGACTTACACAGATAACATCAATCTTATCAACAGAGGAAGTGCTTTATCCTACTAAGTCAGCAATTAATTTATAAATCAGTTTGTGGATGTAGCCATTATTTATATAAAGATAAATCAATTTTTGAATTCCCCAGTTGTTAATGGCATTTTACTAAACCATTTTGCTTGAAAGATTATACATTTTTATGCATTGTTGCAAATTACCTATTTACTGACATAAAAGGTATGTTTTAAGAGGAAGACTTTAGTGTAAATACAGTACGACTTTACATATCTACTGTTATATAAAATAATCCATTAGATTATTAGCTATTTCTGAAAACATATGCTAACTCATGTAATATCCACATTACACAAACATTTTGATGCCTAGACCTGAATTCTGGTAAAAAAACTCAATGCAATGATATCCAACAAGCAAATACTCCTTGTAAAAGCTTGTACAAAAATAATCAACTGCAAATAAGATGTGGCAAATATAGAATTTTTACAAATGTTATTCCTATGAATGAAATCTCGGGGCTGTATTTTGGTCACAACATCGTTTACCATCCATGCTTGTAGTTATATACTATATGCTGACAACAGAGTTTTGCTCTCCTGTTCAAGGCTGGCCTTTTAACAGCCATTGCTGAATAGGGCAGACAAAATTAGTGTTCTAAGTCGCCTGGAGCTGCTTAGTAGAGAGAGATGGGTGTCGATGAATCAATCAATCAATCAATCAATCAATCAATCAATCAATTCCTCATAATAAATTGGGACAAATCAAATGTCCTGTCCCTTGAAATTAACTTTAAGCACTATAAATGGCTGGTTTGGGACCCTTCAATCAAACTTTGGATATCTTGGCTCAATGTTTCACTATTCTTTGCCATGACCAATGCATCATTTTTTTTGCCTTTCTGACATCATGTGTTTCATGATTCCACATTGGGATTATTTTCTTATCTTGTTGACAACCCATTTATAAGTTGCTTGTGGATAATTATATCTCAGGAAATTAATCACATTGCCCTAGTTCTATATGATTTTAGCGTATTTGTTTTTTTCCACATATTTTAATATATTTAACAGTACTAAGCTTTTTTCTTAGTACTGGGCTGCAGCCTGTTCAGGAACAGGCTGTGGAGATGGTATGCGAGTGGATACCATGCATGCAAACCATACCCCCCCCCCACCTTTCCTTGAAGAGTGACTACATCCTGAGTACCTGAGGTACATTTACACAATGTTCTCAAAAGAGAACAAGGAGTAGATGAACATACAAAAACTACCTACAGTTATATGAAAACTATCGGTTCCTCTTTACATCTATTGAGACATACTGTCTGCCTACCTATCAACAAATCAATCTATTTCTTTTTGGAACAACAATAATAATAATAATAATAATAATAATAATAACAACAACAACAACAACAACAACAACAACAACAACAACAATTTATTAGATTTGTATGCCGCCCCTCTCCGTAGACTCGGGGCGGCTTTCCAACCATCCAACTCTCTTGGGAGATTGTCATTTTGAATCATAAATAGGAGTGGCTAATACACTTACCTGATTAAACTACGGTAAGTAAGACTTCCAAATTTTGGACAAGCATGAGTTAATGACACACATGTATCTCTGCTATGAAAAATCTACTTGTCATACAAATTTAGCCCTAATCATAAACACCAGCTCAGACCGCCATTCTAAAAGACACATATTATCCACCAGGATTTAAACATTCTGATTCTAAGGATGAAAGTAGAAAGCTAGGATCATAGAAATATAGAAACATAGAAGACTGACGGCAGAAAAAGACCTCATGGTCCATCTAGTGTGCCCGTATACTATTTTCTGTATTTTATCTTAGAATAGATATATGTTTATCCCAGGCATGTTTAAATTCAGTTACTGTGGATTTATCTACCACGTCTGCTGAAAGTTTGTTCTAAGGATCTACTACTCTTTCAGTAAAATAATATTTTCTCATGTTGCTTTTGATCTTTCCCCCAGCTAACCTCAGATTGTGTCCCCTTGTTCTTGTGTTCACTTTCCTATTAAAAACACTTCCCTCCTGGACCTTATTTAACCCTTTAACATATTTAAATGTTTTGATCATATTCCCCCCTTTTCCTTCTGTCCTCCAGACTATACAGATTGAGTTCATTAAGTCTTTCCTGATACACTTTATGCTTAAGACCTTCCACCATGCTTTCATTTTATACAATTACAGCAAGAGGAATGCAATATAAAAATATTAGAAAGAGCTATTGTTAAGTTCAGATATGCTAAAAGATCCTCAAAAGGTGGTTGGCTTCATTAATATCCTGGTCCACTGGCTTTCATTAATTAATGAAACCATCTTAAAATTCACACAAGGCAAGGCTATTAATCTAATTTATTAAGTCAAAACACAGAAATTTATAAATTGGATTCAAAGGGCAAAATGGGCGATTAAGAACTGCAGGAGACAAACATAAGGTGGTAAGCAGGTGTCACAAGGCAAGGCAGAAATGTGATCAAGATGAAGCAGAGGGACAAGAATTCCATTACCCCTACTAATCTAAGGAGAATGAACTGTAAAGGAAACTGTTCCAGCGCTTAAAGTTCAGACTCTGCACAATTCCAGCAAGTGTGTGATACCTATCAGTCCTCATTAAGACCTCATTGAGAGATAGAGTATGATTTTATGGTGTGGGCCGAGAAGACTCAGATTCAAGTGTATTCCCAACCATTTTAATGGATAATTTCACTATCTCTTGCTTCCACTTATCTCACACAGTTGTTGGAGGAAAATGGAAGGGAATGCAGTATATAACCCTGTGCCTTTGAGTGTAATGTGGAATAAAAATTTACTAAACACCTGTATGCATATACATACGCACATAAATACACAAAGACCTGATATTTGAAGGCCCAATGCAATTTAAGAACAATACAATTCATGCTACAGTTAGAAACATAAAAACATAGAAGATTGACGGCAGAAAAAGACCTCATGGTCCATCTAGTCTACCCTTATACTATTTCCTGTATTTTATCTTAGGATGGATATATGTTTATCCAGGGCATGTTTAAATTCAGCTATTGTGGATTTACCAACCACATCTGCTGGACGTTTGTTCCAAGCATCTACTACTCTTTCAGTAAAATAATATTTTCTCACATTGCTTCTGATCTTTCCCCCAACTAACCTCAGATTGTGCCCCCTTGTTCTTGTGTTCACTTTCCTATTAAAAACACTTCCCTCCTGAACCTTATTTAACATTTTAACATATTTAAATGTTTCAATCATATCCCCACTTTCCATTCTGTCCTCCAGAATACAGACTGAGTTCATTAAGTCTTTCCTGATAAGTTTTATGGTTAAGACCTTCCATCATTTTTGTAGCTCGTCCTTGGACCCATTCAATTTTATCAATATCTTTTTGTAGGTGAAGTCTCCAGAACTGAACACAGTATTCCGAATGTGGTCTCACCAGCGCTCTTTACAGCGGGATCACAATTTCCCCCTTCATGTTTGTTATACCTCTAGCTATGCAGCCAAGCATTCTGCTAGCTTTCCCTGCCGCCTGGCCATACTGTTCACCCATTTTGAGACTGTCATAAATCACTACCCCTAAATCCTCTTCTGAAGTTTTTGCTAACACAGAACTGCCAACACAATATTGAGGATTCCTTTTCCTCAAGTGCATTATTTTACATTTAGAAACATTAAACTGCAGTTTCCATTGTTTTGTCCACTTATCTAGTAAAGCCATATTACAGACGCCTCCAGGAATATCAACCCTATTGCACCCTTAAGAGTCATTGGCAAATAGGCAACCTTCCTTATCAAACCTTCCCCATGTCACTCACAAACTTATTAAAAAGAATAGGACCCAGAACAGACCCTTGTGGCACACCACTTGTAACCAGTCTCTGCTCAGAATACTCGCCATTAACAACAACCTCTGACATCTACACTTCAGCCAGCTGCAATATCTATGGCACCAACTTCATCCAACACCTTTGTGACATAGTCAAAGAAATAAATTAGATTAGTCTGACATGATTTGCCATCAGTATAGCTTTGCTAGTTTGGGTCCAATAAGTTATTGATTTTTAGGTGCTGATTTATCCTCTTTTTGAGTAGAGTCTCCATCATTTTAACTATTACTGATGTCAAGCTAACTGGTCTGTAGTTACCAGCTTCTTCTCTACCATCATTCTTTTAGATAGGCACAACACTGGCTATTCTCCAATCATCAGGAACATCTCCTGTTAAAAGGGATTGGTTAAACAAATCAGTCAGGGGGGTAGCAATCACAGATCCGAGTTCTTTAAGAACTCCGGAGTGGATGCCATCTGGACCCATTGCCTTATTTATCTTTAATTGTTCAAGTTATTCTAAGACATCGGCCTCTGAGATCACTGGAGCTGAATCCCTACAGCTGGAAGCAATGCTATATCCATCCATAGTATTATATTGTAAGCTGTCTTCTGAGAAAACTGAACAGAAATAGCTATTCAAATGGCCAGCGACCTCCTTATTCCCATCAATGTATGTATTATCCCCAGTACTAAACTTTGTGATGCTGCAGTTTTTCTTCTTCCTATCACTAATATATCTGAAGAAAGTTTTATCCCCCTTCTTTACAGATTTTGCAATTTCTTCCTCTTTTGAGGCTTTAGCAGCATTTATTTAGCAGTTCTTCTCTGTAAACATACACTACTATTTTTTCTGACTTTGGCTCTATCAAACACTATAATATTGTCATAAAATAGACAATTGGCATATATTGGCACATATTTCTCAAAGTAAATCTTTCAGTTGTAACAATACAATAGCCGCCCCGAGTCTACGAAGATGGGCGGCATACAAATCTAATAAATAAATAAAATAAATAAATACCATTCCCAATGGTATGTGGGAAAGACCTTGAGAAATAATGGCCATGCCTCAAGGAAGACAGTCAGAAGACAGCATAGCCTGCAGCTGCATAATGGGAAAATTTTAAAAAAATATCTTTGAACATAATCTAAACCAAGTCCAGTCATTCAGGATACTGCACTGCTTCTGATGAAGAAGAGTCTACTACTTTACAAGGCAGTCTATTTTATAGCGGTCCTGTTTTGAGAAACAGCTTTGATGGTCCCATCTTAGTATATGGTAGTCTATCTGTCAGGTCTTCCTGCCATTTTCCTGTGACCAGTTTACTGTTCTCTATCTTCTATTAATAATGGTTCTAACATTCCCTTTCCTTCTTTTCTCATATTATTTCTTTTTACTTTCATTGTGTAAGTTCTTGTGTTTTAGTCTTTCCAGCTTTCTACAAATATTAGGCATTTTACTAGTATCCTTCCTTGATTATTATAACTATTTTCCACTGATTATACATTTCTAGCAGTCAAAAACTCCCGATGTATTCACTATAATTTCCTAAGCAGTCCTCATTTTCATCTCACTGGAACATTGTGTTTTCAGTATCTTTTAAAGTTCCTTTGAGGATTTCTGTCTAACGGATCCCACCTAATACTTTTCAAAACCAGATGAAATTAGTTGCCCTCACATCTAATTATGCTCCAATTTCTTTCTGTAGTATCCTGCTCCATAAGGTGGTATGTCACTTCCTCCTAAGATTCCCAGTGCTTTTATTTCTTCAACCGGCCACCCCATTTAGTTCAAACTAGGATGTACTTGTATCATTTATTTTTCTATCTTCTAAAAAGAATGAAACAGCTAATAAGACCACTGAGGAATATTTGAGACTTTACAGTCTCACCAAGATAGTTGTTCAACAGACATCCAGCTAGGTGGTCTCCCATTATTAGCTATGAACATTCTGCAGTCTCATCAACAAGGATATTATCCATATGTTCTACCTGGCTTTAAGACTTCTATAATAATATATTTACTGCTCCATTCCTTATATTTTAATCAAGTGTTTGTATTAGGAGTTTTTAACTCAGATTCTTGTTTCTCAATATCGGGTCTCCATATAGGGCCATTCTTCCTCATCTCTTCCCGTTTTTAATTCTTTTTAAATGTTATATTCTTCAGTTTTTACATTCTATTCATGACATTTTATCTCAACAATTTCAATAATGTCTACTAAATTATGTTAACCTTTCAGAGTTAAGATTTCTAGTTGTTTCTGCGTTTTATAGAGATACTGGAATTCTAAAGGGCATGTAACTTGACCCATCCTCTCCTGTATTTATATGCTCATTATTGGGTCTCTTCACACTGTATATTTCTCTGTCTTATTCCAGGGCTCGGGTTTGCATTATTTTATGGACTCAGCTCCTTCTTCACACAATTTAGTTCAAAGCATTTTGAATCAGGTTTGCATGGTACCTTCCAAACAAATTCTTCCTAGCCCCCATGAGGTCCCCTCTTAACAAGAATTCCTCATCTTGAAATATTTCCCATTAAGATTTTCTGGATAGCCAGCTGCTTACTTCTAGAATCGCTACTCATCCATTCTTAGTCATTCCACTTCCATAGATAGCAAGATTATTCCAGAGTTTCTTTAACAAGATTTATTAAAAGGGACAGGATAAAGTTACAAAATACTTAATAATTGAATATGCTTTTTGTTTAAATAAATTTCCTCACTCAGGTTCTGAACGCAGACTTACTTTTTCCCCACAATCCCTGTTTTGTGTTTCTAATAAAGTAAAAATATTCAGAGTTTAGGATACAGAAATCTCTCAGGATCTAAACATACTACTATATTCTTCCCGGCTCACATCCTTAAAAAAATTAGTGAAGAAAACACTTCCAAGAATTCCAGATAATATAAAAAATACAGTGGGAAAACAACAACATTTATTTATATTTATGTTTATATTTTTATATTGATTGATTGATTGGACTTTTATGCCACCTCACTCCGGGGACAATAATCTCTTTCTTTTTCTGTAGTGTCATTAGTAGAACAAGGCACAAGTTACCTATTATATCCAAAACAGCCCTAATATTAGTTGTAACCTGTCTTATGACAAAAAACCATAGTAAGCAATAAAGGTAGTAAAATATGTTATAACTGTGTGAATATTTTGAAGAAAAATCTGATAACTTGTTAACAATATCAATGTACTGTATCATTTTTATATGATAGCATAATCAAACAAAGCTTTATAAAAATCTCTTAGTTGCAAAGTTGAGGTAGTAGTATAACAAAGGTTTCCGAAGTTGTAGCTATTGTACAGTAACAATTGCTTGTCACTTGCAGGTTAATAGAGCAATGCAGTCCTGTCACACGGTGACTGAATTGTACCCAGAGTTGTCAGCTTTTGAAGGTCTTACTGTACTACAGTATTAATGAATGGAGGAATCAGTTGTAACAGCTAAAAATATTACCTACATTCCAAATTAAAGCCTAGTTTAATTTAATAATTTAGTCAAGCAATATTTAAGACAACAGAAAATCCAAAAGATAAATCTTCAGTTTGAGTTAAATTTATTTGAAATGAAACCTTAATCATCGTATGCCGCCCTGAGTCCTCAGAGAGAGGAAGCATACAAATCTAAATAATAATAATAATAATAATAATAATAATAATAATAATAACAACAACAACAACAACAATAACAATAACAATAATTACTATTATTATTATTATTAATCAGCTTAGTCAGCATTCAACTTTTTTTTAGAAATATACAATATGATAAAATATTTGTTCATTAAATGTTCAAACTAATTTTTGTCAATATTTTCAATTTTCTTTCTTCTACACTCTCAGTCTTTTGAGGCAGAATGAGTAAGCAAACAGATGCCACAAATTTTAGTGGAATGCTAATTTATTTTTAGATTTTTAATAAACACAATCTTGAAAAGTTGCCAGAATTTCCCTTAGCCTCTTCTTATATCTAACAGAATTAAGGAGAGGTCAGTTTAAGTTCCTTCTCACATTATCTCTTTCCCAGGAGTAAGTTATCATGTCTCCGTCCTTAACGTCTCATGCATGCATTGACAAGGTTGCCACTATTAATATTTCCTAGAAGGGGCATTGGTGTCATATGCCTCTTTTCGTAGGTTGGAACTATCATCCAGGATGGGTTAACCTCGTCCAATCAGCTTGCAGGACTGAGTCTATCAATTTTTATTTGAGGGCTCAGCCTTTACCTGGAATCCCCAGTTACGACGAAGGCAATGATCACAGACTCGACGTAGCCAATCAAAGATATGAAGAAAACAGCCCTACAATCCATGCCCAATTCCACTTGGGTGGGATTGGATGATAGTTTCATCCTATGAGACAAGGTGTATCAGGTAAGACCAACGTTCCTTCTCCATAGTGGATAGAACTATCGTCCAATATGGAACACACCCAAGTAATCCTAGAGAGGAAATGAGCTGGGTCTATCATTATCTTTCTTCATTGAGCACCTTCTGCAATACACTGGGTCCAAATGACGTCTCCAACAACTCAAAAGTATCAATCTTATAATGATGGATAAATTACGACAAAGTTGCACAGGTTGCTGCACGGTGGACCTCCTCAAGTGGTTCCTGGGTTCCCCATGCCACTGATGTCACCACACTATATGTGGAATGTGCTGTGATCCAAGCTGGCTGAGGAGTTCGTCGCTGAGGAGTCATATGCTGCAGCGATTGCCACCCAGATCCACCTGCCAACAGTAGATGATGACACTTTTTGTCCCAAGGAGGATAGCAGGAACGCCACAAAGAGAGACTCAGTTCTGCGAAAGGTTGCAGTCCATTTAATGTAAATACATAGTGCCCTCCGGACATCCAACTTATGCCAGTTTTGCCCCAAATCCTGGACTGGATTAGGGCAAAAATTTGGCAATATGCACTCTTGCGCCCTGTGGAACCATGGGGTTAATTTTGGGCATGAAGGATGGGTCCAAACAAAGGACAGGTTTTTATTTTTGTGGTAAAGAAAGCAAAAGTTCATAGATTTCATGATATCTAAAGGGAAATCAGGGCAGAGGGCATAATTGAGGAATTTATAAAATAAGAACTGGAAGAAGAATTTTTAGACTGTTGAGGTGACTTATATCCCCCTCAAAGTCAAATTTCAACAAATCAACATGAATTATTATATCAGGCAAATAAATAGATTTATCCATCTTGTTTTAATGTTTATGTCGATTTATGTTTCTTATGGAGTTTAATCTGCTACTTCTGAAAATAAAAATTTAAAATCTGGCAAGTATAATTTATGGAGATTTTTCAACAGTCCTTTGAGATATTTTAATATTGTCTTCTATAACAGAAGGGAGATGCTTGCAAATCAGAGACACAAATACTGAGTTGTTTGGTTCTTCTGGCAACTATAAAATGTTATCCAGGTGGCTCAGTGGTTAAACAATCTTAACCATTTTATTTTTTATTTAAATGGAAAATTCAAAGAGGATTTTTCTACAAAAGTAAAAGGAGAATCAAGATGAGTACCACTAAGATGAATTGATCCTATTTAATTATTAGGCCATCAGTTTACCCACAGAACCATCTCACACAGATTCTGCCAATTAATTTATATGCAAAGATCCCATTATTTGAGATTTGTGTCAAGTTATAAGAAATACTTGGTTGCTTAGGTAAGACCATAATGAGGGTTTCATGTTAAAAATAGGAGCAGGGTTGCACACAGACATTTTATAGAACACATTTAATAACCAAAATAATTTGGGACGTATTATATCCCCTCTGATACAATCCTCTCATAATTTGGGAACAGATTTACTGTTTGCCTCACATAGAACACCAATATAATAACTTCAAATCTGTGCTCCGTGTCAATTTTACTTGAAACCGTAATATCACCAAGAATGTTACACGCTTATATATTACTGATCTGGAGCTGCTCTGAATCAAGAAGATAATTCTCCATGAGATGAGATTGATCTAGATGTTGCAGCTAGTAAAACTGCCAAAAGTTCCAAGTTATATCGTTATAGGCATAAGGGGTCAAAAGAAGACAATAATCTTCTGGTAAAAGATCTATTGGCTTCTTAAGAATTTTTAGAAACTAATAAAACACCCAAAGCCTTAACTTTCAAACTAGGGAACAATACACAAGTAGTGATTAGTAGTGATCTCTCCATCACTCTCTTTCTCTCTCTCTTTCTTTCTCTCTCTCTCTCTTTCTCTCTCTCCCTCCTCCTTTCTCTCTCCCTCTATCTCGCCCTCTTTCTTTCTCTCCCTCTTTCTCTTTCTCTCTTGCTTTCTTTCTCTTTGTCCCTCTCTCTTTCTCGCTCTCTTGCTTTCTCTCTCTCTCACTCACTCTCTATCTCTCCCTCTTTCTTTCTCTCTCTCTCTTGCTTTCTTTCTCTCTCACTCTCTTTCTCTCTCTCCCTCTTTCTTTCTCTCTCCCTATCTCTTTCTTTCTTTCTTTCTTTCTCTATCTTATTTTCTCTCTCTTGCTATCTCTTTTTCTCTCTCTCTCTCTTTCTTTCTTTTTCTTTCTGTCCCCCTTTCTCTTTCTTTCTCTCTCTCTTTCTCTCTCCTGTTTTCTTTCTCTCTCTCTCTCTTGCTTTCTCTCTATCTCTTGTTCTCTCTCTCTTGCTATCTCTTTCTCTCACTTTCTTTCTTTCTCTCTGTCCCTCTCTCTTTCTTTCTTTCTTTCTCTCTCACTCTTTCTCTCTTGTTTTCTTTCTCTCTCTCTTGCTTTCTTTCTCTCTCTCACTCTTTCTCTCTCTTGCTTTTTTCTCTCTCTTGTTCTCTCTCTCTTGCTATCTCTTTCTCTCTCTCTCTCTCTTTCTCTCTCCCCCTCTCTTGCTCTCTCTCTTTTTCTCACTTTTTCTCTCCCTCTCTGTTTCTTTCTATCTCGCTCTTTCTCTGTTGCTCTCTCTCTCTCTCTTGTTCTCTCTTTCTCTCTTCCTTTCTTCTTTGCGGAGGCCGGCGAAGGTTTTTCTTATTTTGAATGTCCCTTTGATGCTTTTTAATTTCTTCTGGAACCATCCTTTCCGTTGGCCACTCTCACTGGTCGACTCAATTGTAGTCTGGGGCTTCAGTCCGAGCGCTTCTCCTGCTCCAATCTGTTCAAATCCGTTCCAGTCCGCGTCTTTGGCACTATCTTTCCCGCCAGCCACTCTCACTGGCCAGCTCAGTTGTAGCCTGGTTGTAGCCTGATGCTCTCATCTCAAACGCTGAACCTCTGCCACCAAACCATCGACCAACACCCGCCGCTCACACCTGCTGGCATTGGAGTGTAGAGTTCTTATTCTTGGCAGCCAGTTCGGGCTTTTCTTCTCCAACTCCAATCTGTAGCATCTATAGCTCCCCATCTCCCTGCCAACCTGCCGGGGGGGGGCGGGGGGGGCCACAACTGAGAGGCTCAGCACCCACCCATCTGTGGCAGGTGGGGGCAGCCGCGGCTCCCTTTCCTTCTCCCACTGCCTATGTCTACTGCTGGCGGCCATTGCCGTGGGTTTCTAGGGCGGGAACTGCCCCACCCAAGGAACCAATGGCACTGGCTGCCGGCTTGGCAGGAGGCGCCGGCAGTAGACATAGGCAGTGGTAGAAGGAAAGGGAGCTGTGGCTGCCCCCGCCTGCCGCGGGCTGGCAGGGGTATGGGGAGGTACGGATTGGATGCTACAGATTGGAGCTGGAGGCATTGGATTTCTTTTGTTAATAATTAATTTAATTAAATTATTAATTTAAACATTAAACAACATTAAACAGCATTAAGTACTTCATATAATGACTAACCTTGCTTAACACATTGGTACAAAACCAATGGTGCACCTGGAAAGGATCAAAAATAGGCTGTTCTTTGCTTCTTAACATTAGATATAAATGTCTGGTGTTTGCTGGATCTTCTTCAGATGTTTCTCCATAAGATAGCTGTTCATTCAAATAATCCTTAAAAAAAGAATTACAACTGAGTACTAAATACATCGGAGAAGAACAGAGGTCAGTTATGAAAATGCATGAAAGATTTAAATTCCTCCAATATATTTTTCAGAAAAATAATTGAATAATTGTATCTTTTGTATCTTAAATAAATCTTTTAGATAATTCACACCGATAGGATTGTGTCTATTCTACAGTATCACGAGGCATAGTGACTTCTCTGCTTGAGCTGCTTGAAACTGTGGCAAAGTTAGTAGTGAATTACATCAAAATTCCAACTTATTTATTTATTTATTAGATTTGTATGTCGCCCCTCTCCGTAGACTTGAGGCGGCTAACAACAATAATGAAACAACATGTAAGAAATCTAATATTTAAAATAATTAAAAGACCCTTATTTAAAAAACCGAACATACACACAAACATACCATGCATAAATTGTATAGGCCTAGGGGGAAGGGAATATCTCAATTCCCCCATGCCTGATGACAGAAGTGGGTTTTAAGAAGCTTACAAAAGGCGAGGAGGGTGGGGGCAATTCTGATGAGGACATGAGTGACTGTGATCAGTGACCCCCCGGTCCAAATGGGCTGCAACTGAAGTCAATTCAAAAATAAAATTTATCTTATTTACTCATTGGGCACATCTGCACAAAGCCGAAACAAATACATTGGGGGGGGGGGGGGTTAATCAATGATTTTGGTTGAAACGTTTACAGTTTTAAAAATACGTTCTGCACACATCCATATTCTTTTAATCATTTCATTAATCTAATTTCCCTTGAAATAAAATGGAAATTTAAAAAATAAATGGAAACAAAATTATTGTGCACATACTTACACAAATATATTTTGTGTCGGTTTTAGAAATCAGAAATCAGTTAATGAAGCATGACAGAGTCTATATACTAAATAAAAGGCATATAATGCCCTAAAATAACCTTTTATGGGGGGAAAAATGAAGAAAAGTTTAAAGGGAACAATGTAACCCAGTGAGCTATTGATTCAGGTACTGACTTTAGGAAGCATTATCACCTCCTTGAGTAACCCTTAGCTGCCAGCAGATGCTGCCTCAGGCCACTACACACCTAATTGCTCGGTAAAAAAGGCCGTTTCCCTACCTCATTGAGCTGGATGATGTGATAAATTTGCCTCAGGTATTCACTGCCACCTGGTTTGTGGCAGATATCCAAGGCCATCGTGTTTATTTTCTGCTCAGTCAATTCAAGCTCAATAGTTTTCTCTTCTGAGCTCCTACTATCTTTTGCAGTAGTAATTGTGCTAAAATGAAAACACAAGTATTGCAATATAAAACAATGAATATTGCCAAAAGATAGAGTATTAATCCATCAGACCAATTTTTTACTAGGGTACTTGTTCATTAAGAGAGGACACATTTTTTAAAAAAAACACAAGTTGTGAACAGTAAGAAGATACCTGCAAAGGTACATTTTTTCTCTTTTTTAACTACACTGATTTACACATTCACTGATTTGGGCTCTTCAGTCCTTACAGTGTGTGATTATATGATAAAATGATTGAAACACAATTTTGCAAAAGTCCTTCAGTGTAGTTAAAAAAGAGAAAAATGTAACTTTGCAGGTATCTTTTTACTGTACACAACTTGTGGTTCTTTTTAGAAAAATGTGTCCTCTCTTTATGAACAAGTACCCGTAAAAAGAAAACATAATACTTCAAATTAAAAACATGCTTAACTCTCCTCACTTTATGAAACAGTATCCTAATAAAAAGAAAACATAATACTTTGATTTAAAAACATGTTTAATATAAAAATATAAGACATTTAAATGCTTTTTATTATTCTTAACCAAAAAAAGTACATTTTCGGTAACATAACCTTGGTATCTTATTTTATTGCTTTATTTTAAATTCTAATTAACACACCGCACAAAAAGTCATTATATTAAATGCAGCTTTTAAAATCTTTTTTTAAAAATCAAGTTATTACAATAATTTTATATCAATTTTTAATTTGGGAAAGCAACAGTTTTAACAAGAGCTTGTACCTTTTTGCAATTGATACCTGGGCTAGTTTACCTAACTATCCCCATTCTAATATTAATTCAACAGATTATGATCTGATTATAAATTTTAAACCGTATCACAGCATTGCATCCATCCTCAATTAGCAATTTAGAAACTCCAAAAGCTATTATAACATTTTTAATTATAGTAGAACCGATAGTACAACATCTCAAGGAAAACCAAGTATGTATTCTTAGCTGCACTCTAACATAAGTCAACTCAGAATTAAGCTTCATTAAATTCAGGTGGGCCCATTCTCAGATAAACTTACATAGGACCATTGGCATATATATATAAGAAACACATTTAAGTGCATTTAAACCTATTTGCATGACAAATTTACATGCATAGAATCCAGTAATTAATATTACAATCTAATACATCATTTCAGAATATTCAAGGTAGTGAATAATTTGAAATTATAGTCACTATGATTTAATTCTGCAGATATATTTGATCTAAAAGTTCCCAAAGAACTGTATCTTTACAAGCATAGCAAAATTAAAAAGTAGTGTTTTGAAGTTGTATAGTAGCTGAATGTTATGTCAAGCTGCTTACAGGATGACATTGAAAAAGTTGAGGCCCTCTGACAAATGACTGTTTCAGTGTCAGCACACAAACTGTATCCTTTCCTGTCCATCACTGTGCAGGTGAAGCAAATGATTGGATTCAGTCAGTGTTGTGATTAATGAGTTCCTCTCTAGATTTGGGACTGCCTATCAATCATGTCATTAGGGAGAATGTGCCCTGAAAGAGGCAGACCTCAGCCAAGGAATAACTGCATTCATCTTAATCTTTATATGCACCCAGTCAGGCAACTCAGGGTCACCATAATGAAAAATAATAATGTTCGACTCAACAAATTACACTGAAAAGCAGACATTTCTTTTGAGACTGTATTCTCCACAATCTTAGTTGACAAGTTATAATTGGGGGGGAGGGGGTGTAACAATAAAGTGAAGGTTATTTTAATAATAGTTTAATGTCCAAGACAGACAATGAATACAATTGTCACTTTTCCCGTAACTCTGACCACTATTTCTACGAATATGAAATGTATGTCTGTTAATTGTAGTATTTTATTAAGCTAAGTTTACATTCTTCAAAATAAAATCAAAACTACATTTGATACTTTCATTTTCTTAACATGTGCAAAAATATACTATACCGTTTATAAAAATATGCACAATCAAACTTAATAAATGTTTCCCGAGGATAGGTTAAAAAAGCAATATCCTAAATATGTTCCATCTTTTTTTGCTTAATTTTTCCTGGTTTAGATGAAAACTATCTGTGGGGTTTTTTTTAAGTACGGTAGTCATTTATTCAAAATGGAATTGTGCCAACCAGGGCACACAGTGTCATATTTCCAAAGACTCTTTCCTTGTCTGAGGAAATTAGCCCTAAACAAGCGAGTTTCCTACGGAAAGATGCTTAACACAGTGTTTCCCAACCTTGGCATCTTGAAGAGATCTGGACTTCAACTCCCAGAATTCCCCAGCCAGCATTCGCTTAATAGTCATGTTTTTTCTAGCCACACCCATGAATGGACATCAAAACAACCTATATTTGGATGAATGGACAATATAGGAACATCATCTTTAATAACAATGAGTTCCAAGATTATCACAGAATTCTGCACTAACACAATTGCAATGCTGGACTTTTGAGATGGCACTATAGGCCCATCTCTCACTTCTCCCCATAACTATGGGTTCTCAAACTCCTGTATTATCAGACCCTCTGCCTAAAGACTCTGATCACTGAGTAATTAAATTTTTGTATTATATATTATTTTGTTTTAAATGAAACTTAAATTTAAAAAGTAATTGTTTTAAGTGAGACTCCTAGCTAAATGCCAAATGTGTGCCATTATCTACTGAGCCAGAAAAGATGGCAAAGAGGAATCTTAAATTATCTTGTTAAAAGAGATCCTGGCTCAAGTACGAATCTTGAAGTCAATCCAGCAAGATCCAGTTGAGCTTAAGAATAGTTTTTATAGAAGATACAAGAAAAAATATATGTATGTATATGTGTATGTGTATGTATATATATATGTACATGTATATAAACACATACACATACACACCAATTGTTATGTCTATCCAGAAAGAGACATGCGTAGGCTGGAAACAATTCAAAGGTTTATTGAAACACAGTGAGGTAACGGTTACTGGAACAAGTCAAGTACAACAACATGGCTGTGCCTGGCAGCTATTTATATCCTTGCTGCCACGCTGAGCCAACCAATCCAATTTCTGTATTTTCCCGCCCAAAGAATAGGGGCAGTTACTCATATCTAACTGTGCTGTAGACACAACACCCCTCCCCACCTGGTTTGCACCTATAGAATCGCCAAAATCAAACACAACTGAATGGATATCATCATCATCATATACAATCAGTATAAACAGGAGCAGAAAATAAAATAAACCCCTTTAATGACCATCCCGATAATTACCCACTGATAGCAAATTAAAGACAAGCACCAAATGAATTGATTCAACTGACTACTCCACTTTTTTTCTCCCAAAGTAGAACATTAATACTGATACAAGAAAATGTTCACGGTCCTATGAGTAGCTCGATTATAGCGGAGAAAATTTAACTTTGGTGGATGCTTCACTTTTTTCCCCCTTCGTCTAGAGATTTTCAATGTTCAGAAGTAAAGACTTGTGCTTTTATTTTGGACACAAATTACTTTTCCTTAAAGTACGGCAGAATCCACTGTTGTCAAGCCTGACATGACTGAATGTACTATGGAAGATTCCATCAACTTATAATTAAATTCTCTCACCTTCACAGAACAGTATGTCTTCAAATTAGTGGTGCAGCCACAGAAGCCACAGTAGAAGAAACAGAATGAATAGAATGAAATGAAAAGGTGAGAATTCTATGGGTTGCTCTTATAATAAAACCTGCAAGCAGATTATCCTGCAAAAAAACTGGCAAGAACTATAAGCATCATCAGTGTGCCCTTCCCCGAAGCGCAGGAGGCCAAGGATTCTTTTCTGAGTGAGAGAGCACTGCCTCATCAGACACACTTTTGAAATGGTGCTTTATGGCTCCAGGATGAAAGTAAATCACGTTGAATCGCTTGAGCTTAAATTATGTTACCAAACAGGAATGTGCCTCAGATATTAAACCACCTCCTGATATATAACCACAGTAGATATTTAAGCAATAACCAAAAATACATCTTTGTGAATTTAACCCTATATCACTAATACAACAATCTATTCACTTGGGACCTTTCACATATATAAAGCACACTGGGAGAATTCAATGTACAGTGATACCTTGTCTTACAAACTTAATTGATTCCGGGACGAGGTTCTTAAGGTGAAAAGTTTGTAAGACGAAACAATGTTTCCCACAGGAATCAATAGAAAAGCGATTAATGCGTGAAAGCCCAAAATTCACCCCTTTTGCCAGCCGAAGCGCCCGTTTTGCGCTGCTGGGATTCCCCTGAGGTTCCTCTCCATAGGAAACTTCACATCCCGACTTCTGTGTTTTTGCTATGCTGCAGGGGAATCCTAGCATCTCCCAGCATTGCAAAAACGAGCGTTTCACTGGCAATGGAAGTCCGGAGGTGGGGTTTCCCAGTAAAGGGAGCATCCGTGAAATCGCAGCATCGCAAAAACACCGAAGTCCTCGAAACCCCACCTCCGGACCTCTGTTTTTGCGATGCTGCGATTTCACTGAGGCTCCCCTCACTGGAAAACCCCCTCCGGACTTCCGTTGCACCCATTTTTGCGCTGCTGGGATTTCCCTGCAGCATCACAAAAACACAGAAGTCCTGCTGGGATTCCCCTGAAGCAGCGCAAAAACAGGTGCTATTCTGGCAATGGAAGTCTGGAGGCGGGGCATCCCAGCGGCGGCGGTGGGTTTGTAAGGTGAAAATAGTTTGTAAGAAGAAGCAAAAAAATCTTAAACCCCGGGTTTGTATCTCAAAAAGTTTGTATGATGAGGCGTTTGTAAGACGAGGTATCACTGTATTTATTTGGGAAATAGCCAAATTATCAATACACCACAAACCTCAATTATTTTAATAGGAAATCTTAGTAGTCTACTGTAAAATAAAAAGTACAATGAAAATTGCATTAAGCACAAAAAAATGCAAAACGATTTTAAAAGTTAGACCTGGTGAGAAGACAGAATATTATATTTCCCCTAAAAGAGAAATAGAAATCTTAAGCAAGTTAGAAACTCAGAACTTCAACTCCCTCTCCCTGTACCTCAAGCAAATACTGTGCTGGGACAGCTTTAGAAATGCAGATTTGGTAATGCATTACTGCCTGCAGGAAGGTCTGGCTCTGAACAAACATAGGGTTAGCCTTCAGCCATAATAGGAATTGAGCAACAAGGTTCTTCATTGCATCAGCACCTATAAAGTTAGCTATGACCTCTGCATTAGCCTCTGTGAGTATGACAGCAACCAATAGAATACATGCCCTTGCCACAGGAACAGGAAGCTCAAGGGCAATGGCCAAGAGAGATTATTTAAATCTTCACTCCATGTGTTCAGCTGAAACAGGACCATGTGCTGGATGGTTCTGCTCCATTAAACCATCTTTCCAATCAGCCTCCATGTTTTCAGTGTCTTTCTGTCTGCTTGGAACTGAACCAAATGGATATTTTTTCCAACACTATTTTTTAGTTTAATCTGCCTGGATCATCAGATCTCTGTGACTCAATATAATTTACATCTTTACTTAAATCAGTGGTTCTCAACCTGGGGGCTGGGACCCTTTTGGGGGTCCAAAAACAGTTTCATGGGAGTCGCCTAAAACCATGGGAAAAAGACAAATTCCTCACCTTCCTGACAATCAGCTTAAAACTCTGTTGGGAGAATTGGTGCTACACTTATGGTTAGGGATCACCACAACATGAGGAACTGTATTAAGGGGTCACAGCCTTAGAAAGGTTGAGAACAACTGCCTTAAACCTTGTTTGGCAGAAAGAAAGAAACCCAAAGATACAGAAGCATAGCAATGCATATACACACATTTACTTCAAGGGACCAAGGATTTGGGAAATGTAGTAAGGCTTTGATTTAAAGGCAAAAACCCTTCTAAAACAGAAAGACATGAGAGAGTTTCAAAGATGACCAGGCTAAATATAGCTGGAAGGGGAAGAAGTAGGAGTATAGCCCATTAAATAATTAGAAAGATTTGAATAGAACGACACTACCACATGCTTCCCCCCCAAGAATTTATATTATTTTCTCAGAAAGTAACAAAGTTGCCCTAAAAAACAGAAATAAGGTATAGTGAACACCTGTATCGTCTTGTATCATCTTGAAAGTATGCAACATGTCACATGTATTCTTATAAGCATCATCAGATACATAAGTCAGAAAGACATAAATATTTACTTACCATTCAACTCCTAACAAATCTTCCAACTACTGATTGTGAAATAAACATTTTAATGCTTTTCTGAAATGCTTCAATTTTCCTTTAAGTCTATTTTTATATTACAATATTAAATGTTCTTATTTAAAACCAATCATATTATATAAGAGAAAGCTTCTACATAAAGCACTGCCATTGGGGTCTAATCTCCATAGAAACATTCATTGTCAAAATCTAAGTAATGAAAGGACAAATAAGGAAAATCTTTTTCTTGTTTTCTATTTATTCTAAGAAGGCTTTCATAGAACCCAGTACTATCTAAATCATTTGTTTTGTTTGTTTGTCTGTTTGTTTGTTTGTTTGTTTGTTTGTTTGTTTGATTGATTGATTTGTGTGCCATCTATATCTCTGGAGATGTCTGCAGTATAAACTATTTTACTTTTTTTTTTATAATTAATTAAAATTAACTATTTTGTTATAAATTATTTGAACATGAACAACAACAACAGCAGCAGCAATAACAACAAAGAAAAAAATTATCTTACCATTCTGTGCTCAGTTTTTTTGCTTTCAGTAGTTGCTTTTCAATCCAGTTTGGCTTCTCTTGTTCAATGCTCTGAATTATCTTATGAATTACTTGTTTAGGATTCTTTTTCTTTTTTCCTATAATAGTTTCCAAACATATGCAAACTAAACTCAGCATTTCTTTGCTCCATCTGTCAAGATTTGTACCCGTTAAAAGTTCTGTGAGATTTCCATCTTCAAATATCTGACATATAATTATAATCAAAGTCTTGACAAGAAAACCATATTTCTCTGATTCAATAAACTTTTCTGGTATTTTTTTATCAGATATTAAAAATAAATATTTAATTGGGGATGGCAAACATGCTATTACAGAAGGTAACTTGCTGATTACAATAGATAGGACTTGAGCAGCAAGCCTTGTAAAACCTAAAAGAAAAATGAAATCAGATATAATTAAGATTAAACAGCTTTATTTTACAATGAGCGACAACCTATACAATTAATTTATTTCTGTCTGTCACACATTTCTCTCACTCAACTGTCCATTATGGCTTATGAGACTGAGCCAACGTGATCAACATTGCTTCAACCATGCAGATAGTGATGGCGAACCTATGGCACGGGTGCCATAGGTGGCACGCGGAGCCGTATCTGCTGGCACGCGAGCTGTTGCCCTAGCTCAGCTCCAGGTGCATGTGTGTGCTGGCCAGCTGACTTTTGGCTCACACGGAGGCTCTAGGAGGACATTTTTGGCTTCCAGAGAGCCTCTGGGGAGATGGGGAGGATGTTTTTATCCTTCCCCAGGTCCAGGGAAGCCTTTGAAGCCTAGGGAGGGTGAAACACAAGCCTACTGGGCCCACCAGTAGTTGGGAAACAGGCCTTTTCCAGCCTCCAGAGGGCCTCCGGGGAGTGAAGGAAGCTGCTTTAGTTCTCCCCAAGCATTGAATTATGGGTGTGGGCGATAGCGTGCGCCCACGTTCTTTCAGCACCCGAGGGAAAAAAGGTTCGCCATCACTGGATTAGGCACTGCATATAAACCCTGGAACAGGCAGAGGCCCATTGCAATGTATTTTTATTTTTATTTTATTCTTTCCTAGGAAGATTAATCTGCTCTTCCTAAGTTCAGATGTTTATATTGGGTTATCTAGCTAGCTATCATGACGGGACATGTTTTACTGGATTTTTTTTTCCAATAAGGCTCCGGTGTACAATATTTACAGAACAGTAAAACAAATGATTTTGTTATTATATGTGTGCAAATCTTGTAAAAGCAAATTTTCTCCTTACAATAGGCCATATCATATTTTTACAGTGGTACAACCATCCCGTGCTGCTGAAACTGTTACAAACTCACAACAGCCAATATTGTTAATTTATTTGTCTATTAATTTTTTGTGGCCACTGGGCTGATGACATAACTTTTTCTGGTAGCCTGAAAGTGTATGCAACTTATAGCAATATGAATTCAAAATATTCTATAAGTGTACTTGGAGGCATATATCGTTTGCTGCAAGGAAAAAAATAGTTCTTATTCTGCCTAACCTATTTACAAACATTCATTCATTTAAATTACCAATTCTGAGAGTACATATTGCTTCTACTTTACACTACATTCCCAAAATATTTAAAATATTTTTATTTAACTGTGTTTTATGGTTTAGCATGTTCTCCAACATTTTTAATGCATCCATTTAAGAGAATTACAGACATTTAATAACTGTTCATCAACTCCTACAGTGGAACAGATAGGGCACTCAACATACTGAGAGTGACATAGGGGAAGGTTTGGTAGGGAAGGTTTGCCTATTTGCCGATGACTCTAAAGTGTGCAATAGGGTTGATATTCCTGGAGGCGTCTGTAATATGGTAAATGATTTAGCTTTACTAGATAAATGGTCTAAGCAATGGAAACTGCAGTTTAATGTTTCCAAATGTAAAATAATGCACTTGGGGAAAGGAATCCTCAATCTGAGTATTGTATTGGCAGTTCTGTGTTGGCAAATACTTCAAAAGAAAAGGATTTAGGGGTAGTGATTTCTGACAGTCTCAAAATGGGTGAACAGTGCAGTCAGGCGGTAGGGAAAGCAAGTAGGATGCTTGGCTGCATAGCTAGAGGTATAACAAGCAGGAAGAGGGAGATTATGATCCCACTATATAGAATGCTGGTGAGACCACATTTGGAATACTGTGTTCAGTTCTGGAGACCTCACCTACAAAAAGATATTGACAAAATTGAACGGGTCCAAAGACGGGCTACAAGAATGGTGGAAGGTCTTAAGCATAAAACGTATCAGGAAAGACTTAATGAACTCAATCTGTATAGTCTGGAGGACAGAAGGAAAAGGGGGGACATGATCGAAACATTTAAATATATTAAAGGGTTAAATAAGGTCCAGGAGGGAAGTGTTTTTAATAGGAAAGTGAACACAAGAACAAGGGGACACAATCTGAAGTTAGTTGGGGGAAAGATCAAAAGCAACATGAGAAAATATTATTTTACTGAAAGAGTAGTAGATCCTTGGAACAAACTTCCAGCAGACGTGGTAGATAAATCCACAGTAACTGAATTTAAACATGCCTGGGATAAACATATATCCATCCTAAGATAAAATACAGAAAATAGTATAAGGGCAGACTAGATGGACCATGAGGTCTTTTTCTGCCGTCAGACTTCTATGTTTCTATGTTTCTATGTAAATGTAGTTCTTTAGTCCAGAAATGACGGAGCTCAACTACAACAGAGAATTTTAGGGCAAATGTCACAATATTCAGTTGTATTTTTTCTTTCAGTTCTTTCTTCCTCCCCTCTGAACATGGTTTGTTTATTTATTTATTTATTTATTTATTTATTTATTCATTCATTCATTCATTCATTCATTCATTCATTCATTCATTCAATTTTTATGCCGCCCTTCTCCTTAGACTCAGGGCGGCTTACAACATGTTAGCAATAGCACTTTTTTTTAACAGAGCTAGGCTATTGCCCCCACAATCCAGGTCCTCATTACTTTGATGCATCCTTTTTATTAAAATTATATATAATTTTCCATTAAATTTTTTTAAAAAAATTAAGTCAATTATTCTATTAACAAACAAAAAAACACAATAAAGTGGATACCAAGATATTCATGATCAAAAACTCTTCCATTTTTACATATTTTCATTAAACAGTTAATTGATATTTTGACAGGTTTAAGTACTTACATTTTCCAGATTCTTCTGTTTTTACATCTTTATAAATGTAATTCCATTCCTTTGGAACAGTACTCAACAAACTTTCAGGAACAGTTTTATTAGGCAGGTAGGTGTTGTATTTCTCTGTTGCTTCCCATGAGTGCATCAAGGAGATTACCTCCTTTACTGTTCCGCTAACTGAATTAATCAAAGTCGATTTCAAGCATTTGACAACTTCTGGCTCTGACTCACTGCAACTAGAAACTACAGAAACAAAAAACATTAATGATAGTGAAATAAGCAAACTCAGGGTTGAGTAAATTTCAATATTAGGATTTTTATAATCCTATTTTTTATAAAATTTAATTTGGTTTTAATGCTAGATTCTTATCATAAATAGAACCCGTAGAACTAAATTATGGTAACTTTAAACATTTATTTTTCTCAATAGAATACTTTAAAGGAAAAAATAAAAATGATTACCACTAGCATCCAACACAAAACTTTGTTTGTTTGTTTAAAATTTATGAATGCTTCTATGACTGGTTCAACTGTTAAATATTTTTGATAGATATACACTTAGAAAAATAATGTCTATCATCATTATCATCATCATATTATCATTTTCTTGAGATATTTGGTAAGACACTAAAAAAAAAGAAAAGTTCAAAAAATTAAATGCAAAGTACATTTGTAAAAAAAAAAGGATCTGATACCTGTTCCAGACCACCAGACTGACTTTGTTCTCTCTTCCTCACAATCCCAAATCTTGTGACTAACATATACTATTTTATTGAAGAGGTAATTATGTAAGCTTCTCTGATATAAATGACAAGTTAAAACTCAGACATGGAGTGAATTTGAGAGCACTGCAGAAGAACAATTAGCTAAAGTTCTCCAATGCTATTGTCCCAATGCATCCTACTGTAACAGTTATTTGTGAAAAAACTGTCCTGCAGTTACTGTATCCCTGAAATGAAGTTCAAATTGAAAGTGCCAACGGGTCTTCATATCAAGATAAGTAGGAAGTAATTTCTGTAGTATTTCAAAATATATCAAAGAAAGAAATTAAATGTTCTCAGAAAAATGATGTTATTGTCCAAATGCTACATTAATTATTGCAGAATTAATATTTTATATATGAAATTGTTTTCACTGATGAAAACAAATGTAATATTCAACAGTATCAACTCAGGTCTAAAACCTTACCTTGCCCTAATTATTATACCATAGCATCTTGGAGGGAAAGAGAACACTTGTATTACTAAATAATTTAAGATCTATGTTTTAACGCACTCTGTAAATCAAGAAAACTATATATAATATAGTTATATATTATAGTTTATAATATTCAAGATATATTTTATTACATTATACATACCTGATATATTATGTAAAAAATCCCAAATGTGTTCTTTTTCCATGTAGTTTTGAATGGCATCAGCCAAAGATTTGGGAGATAAAGTGCAATAAGACAATACTATAAATATTGCTTCAGCTATATTGGTCTCATTGTTCTCATTCATGTCTAAGCAAGCATTTTGTTCATTACTTTTAGACAATTTAGATTCTAGAAGAAGAGAAAAGAAGAAGAAAAGAAAGAAAGAGACATACAATAAAAGTTCTAGTACGTCCATATATTCTGCAGAACTATGATTGATTAGGATTTAATCCAAATAATCACTAACCATCCAAGAGTCCATTACCCACTATTTTCCTTTCCATTTTTCTTGTTTGTTAATTACTCAACTGAGACAAGATTAAGTAATTATGTTAATTACTTAATTTTGTCTCAATTGAGTAATTAAGAAACAAGAGCAAGATATCATCTCTTTGAGGAATTTTCAAGTTTGCAGAAATACAAGAAAATTAGGGGGGAAACCACACAGGAGCATTCCCCATTCAACTCAATCCTAATCAATCAATCAATCAGGACTAAATCATAGTCAATCAACCTTAACTCTTAATTACTTAATTTTGTCTCAGTTTCAGAGAGCACTCATACTTTAATTTCTTTTTAGAAGAAATGCTTTTACTCAAGCGATCCATAGTTCCAAGTTACCTAAGAAACGTTCTCACGCTGATGGGCTTCACCTGCCCTACTCATGCTGGCAGAAGGGGCATCCTGCAGACCCTGTCAGCCAAGGATTTCCAGCTGTAGAGACTAGGAGAAAAGCCTTTTTCTGCTGTGGCTTCTGCCCCCTCGAATTTTGTACTTCCATAAGATCTTTAAAATCTGACTCTGCCAGTTGGCCACATTGCTTTCCAGACCAATTGTGGCTTCCCAATGCTCTTCAAAGATATCCTCAAGTATCATTATTATTGCAATAATCCAGATGAGGGATAATCACAGTATGAATGACTGAGTGCATGGCCTCGGGATTCAGGAAAGGGTGCAACTTTCTGAAACTTCTGAAAAGACTCTCTTAGCCACAAAGTTCTGAAAAGGCTCTCCTCGCCACAATTGCCACCTGCTCCTTGAGCAGGTGTCATGAAACTAGGAGAAATCCCAAATTATGCATTGAAACACTCTATAGTCAGGATTGATATAATTGTATTGATAACATGTTGAAAAAAATCATTAATCCTGGATGTATAAAAGTAAATTTTAATAAATATTAAATATACAGTTTATTTTTTCAGTTTCTATTCAAATACCACTAAAGCAAGACTGTTTCTGGGAATCTTTTGTTTGTTTGTTTGTTTGTTTGTTTGTTTATTTGTTTGATTTGATTTGTATGTCGCCCCTCTCTGTAGACTCGGGGCGGCTCACAGCATACAATGAAACAATTCATAAATTTAAAAAAAAAAAAACCCCATAATTAAAACAGACATACACACAAACATACCATACATAAATTCTATAGGCCCGGGAGGGGGTGCCTCAATTCCCCCATGCCTAACGGCAGAGGTTGGTTTTAAGGAGTTTACGAAAGGCAAGGAGGGTGGGGGCAGTTCTAATCTCCGGAGGGAGCTGGTTCCAGAGTCGGGGCCGCCACAGAGAAGGCTCTTCCCCTGGGACCTGCCAGATGAAATTGTTTAGTCGACGGGACCTGGAGAAGGCCAACTCTGTGGGACCTAATCAGTCGCTGGGATTCGTGCGGCAGAAGGCGGTCCCGGAGATATTCTGGTCCGATGCCATGAAGGGCTTTATAGGTCAAAACCAATTGTGACCGGAACCAATGTAGACTGCGGAGTGTTGGTGTGACATGGGCATACCTTGGAAAGCCCATGATTGCTCTCGCAGCTGCATTCTGCACGATCTGAAGTTTCTGAACACTTTTCAAAGGTAGCCCCATGTAAAGAGCATTACAGTAGTTGAATCTCGAGGTGATGAGGGCATGAGTGACTGTGAGCAGTGAGACCCGATCCAGATAGGGCCGCAACTGGTGCACCAGGCAAACCTGGGCAAACGTCCCCCTCGCCACAGCTGAAAGATGTTTCTCTAATGTGAGCTGTGGATCACTTCCTTGAATTAAACAAAAATAAGGCAGGATAGAAAATGAAAACCTGTGTGTAGTAAATTGTGTTGTGTTTAAAATTACAAAATAATAAAATGTAAACTCATGCAGTTTTATATGCCATTTCAAAAGGAAAGATGTCAAATAGCTCATTTCTTTTTAAAAAATTGAATGGAATAAATTAGAATAGCTTCTGTTTAACTCAATCATTTTAAGATTATTTATAATACATATATCTTGTGCATGGACCCTGGACTTAAAGAAGCACAGTAGACCAACACTAGCAGATGACATGGCTTCCCAAATCAACACAGACATTTGGAAACCAAGGACCCAGATTAGGGAGGAAGAATGCAGAGGCACACACTGCAAGATGCTTGAAGTCCAGTGAGAAGTTTCTACAGTCTGTGTTGATTTGGGGAGCCATGTCATCTGCTGGTGTTGGTCCACTATGTTTCATTAAGTCCAGGGTCAACACAGCCATCTACCAGGAGATTTTGGAGCTGACTTCATTTTCCATCAGCACTTGCCCATGGTGCTATAAGCACCAAAACCTGTTTCAATGACCGTGGGATTACTGTGTTTGATTGGCTTGCAAACTCGCCTGACTTGAACCCCATAGAGAATCTATGGGACATTGCCAAGAGAAAGATGAGAGACAAGATACCGAACAATGCAGAAGAGCTGAAGGCCGCTATTGAAGCATCCTGGTCTTTCATAACACCCCAGCAGTGGCACAAGCTGATAGCTTCCATGCCATGCCGCATTGAGGCAAGCTGCAAAAGGGGCCCAAACCAAGTACTGAGTACATATGCATGCTTATATTTTTCAGAGGTCCGATATTTTCTGAGATTGTGGATTTGGGGTTTTCATAAGTTATACCCCATAATTATCACAATTATGACAAATCATGGCTTGAACTATCTTGTGTTGCATGGAATGAGTCTTGAATATTAATGTTATGTTTCAACTTTTAAATTGCATTACTGAAATAAATGAACGTTTGCACGATATTCTAATTTTTTGAGTTGTACCTGTATGCGTGTATACTCAGATCTTAACAGAAATAGTTTTGTTCAAGCTTTTACTTGTCCTAAAATAAGAGCCTGCTAATAATTTTGTTGCAGGCAAACACAATATATCCAGATTTCTTTTATAAGGTTCCTGAATAAATTATTTCATTTTGAGGTAAAAATCACCCCCAAATGGTAAGGAACTGTAAGAAATGGTCAGAACTGTTTTGTGTGTGCAATTTGAGCATTCTTGAGAGTAGGAATCTGACTTGACCAAGAATTAAAGGTGCCCTTAGAAATTGGTTAAATGAACAGGAGGGTTTAATAAATATATCATAAAGGAGATTTATTTACACAGAATACATTATATGAATGAACAAGAGCATGCACAGTAATAGGCAAAGTATGTGCACATAGCAAATCCTTAACTCTTTAGCTATAGTCAATTTTCCCTTGTGGTCAATAGATAATAACGTGTTAAAAAATCAGTGCCATTGGATTTAAACCTCCAACAAAAAGAAAGTATAACACAATTTTAAAAATAAAGAACTGCTAACTATTCTATAAATTTGGAGAAAAAAAGACATTTAGTCATGTGAAGGTACATGAAATGGCTGGAATAGATTTTAGTCTTCTAAAAATGTTGCTTATCACTGCTTTAAAGGGATCAGATAATAGATGATGTAGCTGCCTGACACTTTTGTGAATTGGTATCAGTAAGAAGAGACAGCACAGATAAATGAACAAGCAGACTGATATAAGGCACCTTAATATATCATTATGGGGTAGTAGTACGGTAAGCATAGAAAAGAGAAACATATCCTTTCTTCTTTCACATTCTCTGATAATTTCTCTGTATAATGGATGAATTGTGTTCTCTGAACTCATAATTCTTAACTCTTAGAAATACCTGCCTATAACTTATTCTCTCCCCTACTACCTGCTCACTTGAGACAGGATTTGTTTTTAACCTTTCCAGGGCCATTTTTAGAACTGGTAGAAGGGGCCAATTTCCCCCCTTGCTTTGACCAATTTTAGCAACCTTACAATTCTTTACTATAGTTAAAGTATTAAGGTGCATAGAGTTGAAGTACTATAAGGTTGTACAATCTACAATTTTTTCTTCTCTGATTAATTAATGTTCTTTCTGTGCCAACTCAGGAAGCTCAAATTGCCCAAAGAGCTGCTGATACAGTTCTACAGAGGAATTATTGAGTCTGTCATCTGCACCTCTATAACTGTCTGATTCGGTTCTGCAACCCAACAAGACCGACACAGACTTCAGAGGATAATCAGAACTGCAGAAAATACAATTACAGTACTGCCAACCTGCCTTCCATTGAGACCTGTATAGTGCATGAGTCAAAAAGAGGGCTGTGAATATGTTTACTGACCCCTCACCTTCTGGACATACTGTATTTTTCAGAGTATAAGATTCACCGGAATATAAGACACATCTAAGTTTTGGGAACGAAAATAGGGGGGGGGGGATCTTCCTATCAGGTATTCATCTGGCTAGCATCCTTAGTCTGTTCAGCTTCAGCACCTTATTTTTGTCGCGGTTTGTGAGTGATTAAAATCCGTTAAGATCTTAACCCCACGGAGGATATGGATAAAAGCCTTAGTCATTTGTTCAAAACAAGATATTTTTATTATAAAAACAGAAATAAAACATGTCTCGATGGACAACATAACAAATACGTCTTCACATAATGGAGGATAGAAAGGAAAGAATAGATAACAATGAAGAAGAAGGAAGTGATGTGAGATTTGGCAGGATATTACATCATAATAGGAGGATATTAATAAGGCACACATAGTTAACTCTTTCATTTCTGAATGTCTCCGGGAGGCTGGCAAATATTCAGCATGACAATTTTATTCCCTGATTAGGGTTGAAAAAGCCTTTTTCAGAAGAAGTGGGGATGAAAACAAGTCTACAAAGACTTAGGACAGAAAAAACTGCTTTGGGGGAGTAGGAATAAAAAGAAATGCTGCCAGCCAGGAAGATCGTTAGCACAACGTTAGAGCTGAGAAAGCCTTTTTCAGAGGGAGTAGCAATGAAAACAAGCCTGCAAAGACCTAACGCTGGAAAAAACCTCCTTCAGGGGGGGGTAGGAAGCCAGGAAGATTGTTAACACCTAGTTAGGGCTGCAAAAGAAAGCTTTGAAAAAGCTACATTTGGAGTATAAGACACACCAAGATTTTCAGTCTCTTTTAGGAAGGAAAAAGGTGTGTCTTATACTCTGAAAAATATAGTAAATTGTTTCAACTTCTACCCTCAGAACGACACTATGGAACACTGTACATCAAGACAACTAGACACAAAAACAGTTTTTTTTCCTGAACGCCATCACTCTGTTAAAATAATAATTCCATCACTACTGTCAAACTATTCACTAAGGCTGCATTACTGCTACTATTAGTCTTCTCATCGTTCCTATCACCCATCTCCTACCATATATGAATGTAACTTGTTGCTTGTATCCCAATATTATATTAATATTGTTTCCTGATTGCTTATTTGTACCCTATGACAATCATTAAATGTTGAACCTCATGATTCTTGACAAATGTATATTTTCTTTTATGTACACTGAGAGCATGTACACCAATGACAAATTCACTGTGTGTCCAATCACACTTGGCCAATAAAAAATTCTATTCTATTCTATTCATCTATAAATGTTATAAAAGGTAGAAGCAACAAGAGGAGGAGCCAAAGAAAATTTATAAAGAAAGGTCACGTTGGCTTTTTTTCAAACTGCAGCAGATTTGGTAGGAAACTTTGGGCTACAGCTCATAGGTAAGGTTCCCAGTTAGTCCCAAATAAGCCTGCAATACAAAAAGGCATATCCACAAATAGGGATCAGTTGATGTAGATAGCCATTCTTTAATGGTCCCAATTGGGAGAAGCACCTATGCTGCTAAGCAAAGCAGTCATTAAGTGGGAAATCACACCTCTGGTTTTGTTTTGTTTTTAACCACTCCTCCAATATTTGAAATGCTTGAATGTCTGATTGCACACATTGAAAACAATATAATTGAACCACAGATCAAAGCTGGGAGCCACAGGTGAGATGCAAATACTTTACTCTCTTGAAATCCCTTTGTCTCTATTTTTCTGCTCTGTGAGGAAGGCCAGGGAGAGAAAAACCAAGTAATTTCTAAAGGCAATCTCTCCATTGCCTGGCCATGTCTCACCACTGGCATTATTGCACTTGGGTAATATTTACTCTCTTGAAATTTCTTGCTTTCTAATCTCTCCACTGGGGTGGTGAATGGGGGAGTCAAGTAATTTATTGTCTCTGTGACTATGTAGGACAACGAAGCTAATCATCATCTTGCAGAATGGAAACAACCAGTCAGATGAAGAGACCTGAACTCTTGGGAAACCTCACACTGCAATAAGTGTTTGTCATGACCTTTAAAGCCCTACATGGCAATGGACCAGATTACCTCCGGAACCGCCTGCTACCGCATGAATTCCAGCAACCGATAAGGTCCCACAGAGTTGGCCTTCTCCGGGTCCCGTCGACTAAATAATGTCATTTGGCGGGCCCCAGGGGAAGAGCCTTCTCTGTGGCAGCCCCGGCCCTCTGGAACCAACTCCCCCCCGAGATTAGAACTGCCCCCACCCTCCCTGTCTTTCGTAAACTACTCAAGACTCATTTATACCGCCAGGCATGGGGGCGTTGAGATAGCTCTTCCCCCTAGGCCATTACAAGTTATGCATGGTATGTTTGTGTGTATGTTTGGTTTTATAATAGGGGTTTTTAGTTGTTTTTTATTATTGGATTGTACATGTTGTGTTTATTATTGTTGTTAGCCGCCCGGAGTCTGCGGAGAGGGGCGGCATACAAATCCAATAAATTATTATTATTATTATTATTATTATTATTATTATTATTATTATTATTATTAATCGAATAACAAGCGATCACCCATAATCCAAGTCAATTGCCGGTTCAACCAGTAATCATATTTTACTTGATTGGGAGAGTTAACAAATTTGGAAGATAAGTTCCAACTGAAGATAGAGGACAGGTTATAACTTGAACTAGAAAATAAAATTAGATTCCAAATCTTAGATATGAATGTGGTAGTCAATAATTGCCTCTGGACCACACTAACAATATCCATCTATGATTAACTGTTAATGGCTAACATTAAAAGCCATAACTTAAAATCTCCCATACAGCAAATTGTGTCCACAATAGAAAGTCTCCCTGATTCATCGGTGTCAACAGTAGGACACACAAAGTATTTTAGAAGAGCGTCATACTGCTACTAAGAAGGTGTGGATTTCTTTTAGCAAATGGCCACCTAGCCATGCTAAAATTACAAGCCTTACCTTCAAATATGCCACATTTCCCTTAATGTTCTTGAGAATGAGAGTTTATCAGGGAAGGTTCCATAATACACCTTTTTCAAGGACATTGTATTTTTTTTCCTTATTGGAAGCTAGAAAGATAAAGTGGAATGGAAAGAGCATGCAAGATAAAAGCAAATGACTCTGCAAGGCTGCTAGGCAACAATCAAATATCCATAGTGGCCATTCTTATTCAAGGCCAAGCTCTAGCCAGAAAGGCTTTGCTGATAACATCAAAGCTGAGGCAATTCCCTTCCCATCATTCAGAAAAATATATCCTTAGTTAGTTAGACAATTAAAAATCCCACATGGCAGCCACAATTATAAGCAGAACAATTAGGACTTTTTTCCTATAAATCACAAAGAACTATTAGAGATGTTGATGAGAATACTAGTTTTCAACTGGTAAAAGTAGAAGATCGCTATGCCTACCCTACATGCTCATTTGAATGATTTTTAAATCAAAATCAGTGCATTCATTATGTGCAATTGCCTACAGTATAATTACAAAGCAGATTGAATCTAAATTGCCCTTTTCATGTAGAATTTCCCCAAATTCATGCACAATATCTTGGGGATAGCAACAGCCCTTTCTTGGTGACTTTAAGGCAGTGGTACTCAACATGGGGGTCGTGACCCCTTTGGGGGGGGTCGAACGACCATTTCACAGGGGTTGCCTAAGACCAGGACGGATAAGACGCTTAGTCTCGGTGGAATAAAAGCAGGTGCTCTTAGTTGGCGGAATCGGGCTGATGTCCTTAGAAGTCATTCGGAGGAAGCATCATGCATGTGTCCCAGGCCTCTCTGTAGTCTCTCTGCCCATGTGCAGTTTTTTCTTTGTGCGTGTCACAAGATCGTGGTGGGGGGAGGGGAGGTTAAAATCTTGAGAGCATTCGAGCGGGCTGCCTGCTGCCATCGCCACACCCACGAGCCGGTAAGCCTTCACTTCGACGAGCCCCTTCCCGGGCCTAGACGGGGTCTCAGGTGTCCATGTGCATGCTCGCTGGAATAGCAGGCCGGGATGACGGTCCCTGCAGACAGGATGCGCTAAGCATTATCCAGTTGGTATAGAAACACCCCTGCCAAAAAAAGAGGTTCGCAGCTGGCCGATGGCAAGAAGGAGGGTGGGAGAGGAGCAATTTGCCTGCAGTCTTTGCAAAGCAGCAGATTTAGCCACAGCTTCGTTGGAAGAAACCAATGAGCCCGCTGGAGCACTTGATGGGCTTTGAGAGTGGGGAGAATTATTATTTATTATCATCATCATCATCATCATCATCATCATCATCATCATCACCCCTGTATCCCCTTCCTCCTGGTATTGCACTGGGCTTGGGCTGCTTCCCGCAATGGACAGGTGCATTGCCCTGACTGTACTGAAATTACTTCGGGCTACACTAATGTCACCTGAGAAGCAAGCATGGGGCCAGGTTGTTGTAGACTTTGATGGATTGAGTCGGTTGCTGAAGAATTGATGGCCATGGGGGCAAACAGGCAAACAATATCACCTCCCCCACTGGGTATTTTGCAACTGTGGTGACGCAGTGAGACTGACTTTTCTAGGCTTTTGGTGTCTGCACCATTCTCCATTAAGGAGAAATTGCATTGCTTTTTTATGGTAGTGTGGTGGGGTTTTTTTTTTTTTTATGATTGGTTGGTTTTCTTTTAAGTGACATTGCGTCTCATCACCATAATTCATAAAGAGTCTCCTGAAAGGAAAGGCATTCTATTTAGCTTTTTTTGCTCTTTAGAGGAGAATAATGTAACTATTTGGGAGTGGGACAGAACAGTCCTCTTGCCTCTTTTCATCCACTTTTCAACCTCCCTTTTGAAATAACTATTACCAGAGCAGACATTAAAATTAGCAGCAGGGAAAATCAAGGCTTGTAGCTATCATTTGAGTGTTATTTTAGGGATTTGCATTTATTAATCTAGCAATTTGGAAGTCAGTGTGAACATAGAACCAAGCAAGAGACCTATGGCACAGGGTATGCCAAATTCTTTTAAACTAAGCTATGTTTCTTGCTTCACAGAGTACTGAACTTTATCTGGCAAGATGCCCTTCAGGTGTGTTAGAATTGCAGCTCCTAAAATTTCCAGTCTGACTAAGATAGATATTTACATTATGATTCATAACAGTAACAAAATTACAGTTATGAAATAGCAACAAAATAAATTCATGGTTTGGGGTCACCACAACATGAGCAACTGTATTAAGGGGTCGCGGCATTAGAAAAACTGAGAACCATTGTGATCTGCTTCTTCTTCTTCTTCTTCTTATTATTATTATTATTATTATTATTATTATTAATTAGATTAGTATGCCGCCCCTCTCCGTAGACTCGGGGCGGCTCACAACACAATAAAAACAGTTCCTGACAAATCTAATAATTTACAATTTAAAATTGAAACAGTTAAAAAAACCAATTTTTAAGCAGACAATTCAATTTATCAGAGAATAATGTTATTTGTACATCAGCTGCTGCTGATGACATCCAATTGAGCTTGTTGCACCATCACAAATGCACCAAATGGACTGATTCTGTTAGTGACTGACACTGTCAGGTAAGTTGCCTAAAATATGCTTAGACATCTAACTGCTCACTTATTCATTTGCCTAGTTGTCTGCTGTTCATAATAACTTCTAATTGCTCCCTACTATAGATGGCTTTCTATCATCCACAGACGAAGTGACTAAGGGGGAAAAACCCTCTGTAATACTGCCATCATGGAATATTGCAAAGGTCTACCATATTATTCGGATTATAAGATGCACCTTTTTACCCCAAAAGAGGGTGAAAACTTGGGTGCATTTTATACACCGAATGTAGCCCCACCCATCCACCCCCAGTCTTTGGTCTCTGCCTACCAGCAATTTACCTCCTCGCAGCAAACAACAGCAGAGCCTGCTTAGCACAAGGCACTGGTTATCTGCCTCCCAACACTCAGCTGATTCATTTAAATTGCCCGCAAGCCCATGTGCTAAAATGAAAGTGAAACTAAAGCTGCATGGAGGCAAATTGCTGAAAGGATCAGAAACTGGCTATTTGTTTTTTGCTGCAAGGAGGTAAGTCAATAACTATAAATACCTATCGAATGTTCAAATTATTACACTTATTTTTTTAAAACTGTTTTATTTTTAGCTTAAGAAAATGAAGAAGCTTTTAAAAATAAATGCTTGATCTTCTGCAAACACTCATAAAGAGCAATTGATGCAAAGAGAGGGAGAGAAGGGGAATGAAACTCCGTTCACACGATGAGTAGAGGAAAATGTATTTATTTATTTAATTGGATTTATATGCCGCTCCTCTCCGAGGACTCGAATGGAACTCTGTTCAAACTTGATGAGTTTGGGGGGGGGGGAAATGGAAGGCAAGGCATTGCTTGCTCCTTTGATTGGCCGGTGGAAAAGTGTCCCATGCTCCCAAAAGCCCAGGTGAATGGAATTTTGTGCCCATTCGGAGAAAGGCCTGTGAATAAGCAGCTGTGATGGGAGGGGCTGTGACAGAAGGGCTGGGACGAACCGCTAAAGCCCCTTCAGTGAAGGAGAAAAGGCACAGTCCAATAGTCGGAGACAGAAGGCTGGAAACCAATTGGCCGCAGCCAACAGGAGGAGGTGAAAAGTCCTAGACCCTTTTGAAAAGCAGCTACAATGACTAATGACTGCTTACAGAGGAGTGACGAACATATTTGTCTAAGCAACCTGGGAGTAACCAAATATTGATTCTTCCTCACAAAGTTAAGAACTTGATCAAAAGTGGGTGCACAGAGAGTGCATGAAGCAGGAATTCTATATGATGCAGTAAAAAAGGCAGCTCATGTGATTACAGACCTACACAAAAACAATGGCAGTTGCTACTGTCCACAATACAAAAATATAAATTCCATATATAAACAAAATGTATTGTCATAGTACAGTATTTTCATTTGTCTGATGTAAAGTCATACTTGATAGGAAGTCTGAAATGTTTGTATCTGCTCCTAAAATATGAACTGTTGTACATAAATACAGTGATGGAGGTACCAATTTCAAAGTGGCAGAGTCAAGTTTAGACAAAAATCACAAATATGTTGCATCTTGCTTACTGATATATGATGATACTGTTACTCAAAAACTGGAGAAATGGTATAAAAGGGCAGTTCTGAAGAAGCAGACAGCAATTCTATAAACCACAAAAAATTCTATAAAATGAAGAGGCAAATTTGGGATTTCATGACATGTTTACCCAAAGAAATCCCAAGGAAACATTCCAAACAATTGTTGAAGTATTTGTAACATCTGGGTGGAATGTTAGCAGAACAGAGGGCAGTAGTAGACTGTAAACATGTGTCCAAAGTCGAGAAACTATCACATTTCAACTCCCACACACCGATGACAGCTAGCAGTATATGACAGTGAAACTTAAGGAACTATTTTTTAAAGATCTGTGAGCAAAGCCTAATGAATGGGTTACCTGTGGAAAACACACTGAGAGCTAAAATTCCCCAAAGGCAAGGATGCAGAACATGTAAGTAGATAATAGCCACCTAAGATATAGTAAGAACAGGAAAGTAGGAAATCCAGAATATCATGATAAGAATTGAAAAACAGGACACCAAGTTTACATTCAGGAAAACGTAGTGGGCAATGGCTTTAAATGTCAGAAGGTAATCAAATGTTTTAATTGAGTTCAGTCTATGATCCCATGATTGCAATTTGTGCGCTTGGCAACTAACTCACATTTATAGTAGTTGCAGGGTCTTACAGTCAATTTGCAAACTTCCAAATAAGAACTTCTTGACCTCTATGAATGAATTTAAACCATGGAAGTCCATGAATAATCACTGTGCTGATAAAATAATGGTTAATAAAGTGTTAGACTTTATTACTATTGTTTTGAACATTGTTGGGAACACCATCTTTTCATATGCTAAACAATCTCTCACTTTTAAAGGATAAATATTCTATTAGTAGCTTGGATGTCATGAAGGCAGGCATCGCTGCCACCTATCACCGCCCATTCGCCTCTGCCCATTCACCACCACTGTTTGCCAATTTGCCACTGCCCGACCACCATTACCGAATCGCCGTCAATTGCCAGCAGCAAATGGTGGCGGCGAATGGAGGGTGATATGCAGTGGTGAGAATCCCCGCCGTCTAGAACAGCTGATGGGTGGTGTTCCAGGAGGCAAATCCAATCATCAATCACTGCTCAGCAGCGAAGGCTCCAGCATTCCCTGGCAGCGGCGGCAGCTCAAATTCAGTTGACCAGTGGTGGGCATAACAGAGCAGAGCCTTGGCGAGCTGTGTGCTGGGACTGCGATAACAGGCTGAAGCTGACCAGGCTGTTTGCTGCAAGGATGCTAACCAGATGAATACCGGATAGATGGTGGGAGGCAGATTTTCTTTTCTTGTTTTCCTCCTCTAAAGTTAATGTACGTCTTATAGTCCCGAGAGTCTTTATAGGGCAAAAAATACAGTATCTGGAAGAAAATGAGCAGCCTCTTTTCCCAAAGGAAAAGCTGCTAAACCATTCTAATGATTTTAAATCTTCAAAGAGAAGGCAGTTGTAAAATAGGCTTGTTGGAATAGAACACCTCCAAGGTCCCTTCCAACTCTGTTATTCTGTTATAGATGCAGAAAGAGAATGTTTTTTTACAATCAATACAGGGTGTCCAACTTCTTGCAGGTAAGCAGCTCAGTTAAGCATCTTCACAGATTGAAGTATAGGTGAGACAAATATTGCTACTGGTGTGCAGTGTTCTCTCTAATTTTTTTTTGGGGGGGGCGGAAAAGTATAGTGTCTGAGCTGCAGTCCCTTCGGGACTGGGCGGCACAGAAATAATAAATAAACAAACAAACAAACAAACAAATAAAAAACCCACCCTGTTTTGCCTCAGAGAATTTCAAAATAAAATACTGTACTGTGTGTCCATAACAGTGAGCTCATAATAGGGAAACTCTATCAATATCAAAATGCCACTTAAATGGTTGAGCTAGTTTCAAACTAGATTTTGATTTTCTTTCTCTCTTCCTTACTCCCATTCTTTTTCTTTCTCTTTTCCTTCCTCTCTTTTTTCTATCTGTTTCTCTCTCTTCTTCTCTTCCTCTCTCTCTCCTTCCCTCTCACTCTTTCCCTCTCGGCTTCTGGGCAGGTTTGGAAAACTCTGAGTTGATGATGATTTTTAAGTGAGCGATTGCTCACTGCTTAGCTTAGAGGGAACTATGCTGGTGTGTGAGAATAATCATGGATCATAGGGGAGAGGAGCATGTATAAGTCTCACAAACAAATATAGAAGCAAGCAAGCAAACCACCTACTGAAAACTTAGTCCAATTTTCATAAGGTTTATTTAACTAGGATCTAAAAATCTTACAAGGTAGAGGGAAAGGATTGATACTGTAGCACTTAAACTAGAGAGGAGAATAATGGTGTTTAAGAACTTCAGAATTTTTTTTAACCATTATTAATAGTTAGAGGTTAATCTCCAGAATCTGTAGGAGTAATTCAGAACTAAGCAAATAGCAAGGAAGAGAGAAATGAAGTATAATAGATATCTGTCTTTTTCAATATCAGTGCACATGCTAATAAAACAATTGGAAGCAGTTGTTAAAATGAATTGAAGGATCTGAAGCCCTTGGTATTGCTTCAAAAATATTTCAATGTCTTTATATTGTGACAAAAATCAGTTTTTATATGATGGAATAGTTTAAGATAAATTGAGACCTACAGAATTTTGTTGCACAGTGGCCTGCTACTATTAGAGTAATAACAAACAAACAAATAAATAAATAAATCCATTATTTTACATAATAAGAGTAAGTAGTAACTTGACATTTATTACATTAGTACTTATGAATATGTATCTTCTATCATCTATTACTTATTGTCAATATTCATGTGCCTGCATCATTTTCACCTTCATTCTAAAATGTATAAATATGCATCTCTTTCACAATAATTTTGGAAAAGACCCCTTCAGTATATACTGTCTAATAAAGAATGCAGTGAGCTTTGATTATTTATTGTTTTTATTCCACAATATCATAAAGTCTTCCTATTAATATTCAAATAATTTAAAAGGTTAGGGTTAAAACCATTGGTGAGTTCTGAATTTGTTTGCCAGGAGTTTGTGTGCGAGTGGACGGAGCCTCTTGCTGCTGCCACTACTGGTTCTAAGAACAAGTCCGAAATGGAAGCAACTCACCACTGTTTCAAACAATGAAAAATATAATAATGTTTGCACATTTATATTATTAGAAACATGATAAAATTAATACTTACTAAAACTTTTCAGCAAAATTTTCACTAAGAGGCAGTCATGATGTAGTAGTGTTCGCAAAAGCAAGTTCCAGTTACAATATGGCTGGGATAATAGTAGCTTCAGATGACCCCGAGTTGTCATTTCTCCAGCTGATGGAGTCCTTTCAAAATGAGAGATACATACAGAATAATATATTTAATCTACCTGTGAAATCAACAGCCTTAAAGTTTAAGTTAACATTAATTCCTTTAAACTCTAATTCCCCACAGTTTGATGAATGATTTCATGTCTGCTTACTATTTGTATACTTGATGCTATTGGGGGAAGGGATTATATTTATCTTAACACCCTAAAAGTCAGTTAACACATGCTAAACGAATAATACATCTATAACAGTTAAAAGGCAACCTTATTTATTTTCTTTATTGGGACTATTAATTCTCTTGTTTCATGAGACATTGTTTTAATGCTTATATAAATATGAAATATTTTAGTATAATTGAGTGTTATATTTGTTTAGAATTATTGCCGTAAATATTTCAAATAATGTCTAGAGTCATAATTAAAACAGAATTATAAGAGAGAGAGAGAGAGAGAGAGTGAGTATATATATATGTCACATGTTCTTGCTGTATATATAATATTTCGCTATACTGTATATATAATACACACATACAGTGGTACCTCTACTTAAGAACTTAATTTGTTCCGTGACCAGGCTCTTAAGTAGAAACGTTTCTAAGTAGAAGCAATATTTCCCATAGGAATCAATGTAAAAGCAAATAATGCGTGCAAACCCATTAGGAAAGAAATAAAAGCTCGGAATTTGGGTGGGAGGAGGAGGAAGAAGAGGAGGAGGACAGTCACTGCCCAGAGCAAAGGGAGTGTTTCTTTTCTCTGGATGCTGGCAGAGGTTTATTCCCTCTCCAAGCGCCCAGAGAAAGGAAAATTGGCGGGCCCCAGGGGAAGAGCCTTCTCTGTGGCAGCCCCGACTCTCTGGAACCAATTCCCCCCAGAGATTAGAACGGCCCCTATTCTCCCTGCCTTCCGTAAACTCCTTAAAACCCACCTTTGTCGTCAGGCATGGGGGAACTGAAACACCTCCCCCGGGCATGTACAATTTATGCATGGTATGTTTGTGTGTGTGTTTGTTAGAAAAATGGGGTTCTTTTTAAATATTTTAAATTATATTTGGATTTGTTATGAATTGTTGTATCTTGCTGTGAGCCGCCCCGAGTCTGCGGAGAGGGGCGGCATACAAATCTAAATAATAAATAAATAAATAAATAAAAATAAAATGTTTGTTCACTCTGGACTGCCAAAGCCTCCTTAAGTGCCACCGAAAGGCTCCTCTGGCACCCCAGAAAAGCCCGAGATGGCCGGGATTAAAGGGGGAATGGCAGGAAACTGGCCAGATCTTCGTGCCACTCTCAAATTTCCTGGGAAATTTTTCCGGGCTCGGGTTATTAAATAGAAATTTTTTAAAATTAAGGAAGACTAGTATAGCACTATTTCGGCCATGTTCTGGCTTCATCAGCTAGCCATACCCTTACTTGGATTTGACCCTGTAGTTTCTGCCTTGTAAGGCAGAGAATTAACCTCTAGGCCACAGGATCTGGTCCCATCAGCTTTGTACCTGGGAGGGGCTATATGATTTTTTCTATTCGATCACCCTGGTATATTGAAGGAGCGTCACAGTTCCTTTTGGCCTCTAGGCCCAACCCAGCGCCATTTCAAGGCAGTTAATTTATCCATAGCTGACAAACTATATTCTGTATGTATCACATGTTTTTGCTGAATTTTTAAAATTAAGGGAGACTAGGATAGCACTATTTCAGCCTTGTTCTGGCCTCATCAGCTAGCCATTACCTTACTGGGATTTGATCCTGTAGCTTCTGCCTTTATGTATATATAATACAAAGAGGTACTGATTTAAAATATCTATCCCATCTAAAGATCAGTATTAGAACACACTATTAGAGACATGTATTTATAAGACACCTGCCTCTAAAATAAGAATGCTTCATGGAGAATATTTGGGAATATTTTATCTTCAACTACAGTATATCCTGCAATATTGGATAAAGGCACATATACTGTAAGTACAGTACTCTATAATAAAACAAATAAATAGTTTAATTTATTTAAACAAAGTTTATGTAAGAGAAATTCTCAATATATTGTGTTCCTGTGTAAGACACATATAGAAAGAAAGAAAAATATACCATGGTTGCTTACAATTTTAAATGAAGCTTTTGGGGCCTTGTTTTAGGATTTTAATTTCTTAGTTAGAAATAAATTGTGGTATATAATTTTAAAAAATTGTAGCATTTTAGCATGTCTTACAGTTAAATTTATAACTATACTAGCACATTATTCTATACTGCAACACTTGAAAACATATTCAATACAAAGGCTATTTATTAGACAGCTTATTCTTCAACTTCATATCACAATAAACGTTTTTCATATCCATTTATTTAGATATTAAGAAAATGAATAAAAGTAAACATTATAACAATGACTTCATAATTCATAAAATATGATTTAGTGGTAAACTGACCTTACGTTTATTAATTAGAAAAGAGCAGGATCTTTATAACATGGTGTTCATACAAACTTTTATTACACCTAACCAGACGGGGTGTTATTTTTCAGTATTTAGCAACTGCTCTAGACTCTTAAAGCATAATGCAAATTGAAACGTTCAGTCAGACATTGTGTTAATACTAATAAAACTACTGAAAACTTTTTCACTGGTCATATGGAGAAACATATGTTACTTCATCTTCCAAGCTCATATAGCCACAAATGTAAGACTAGCCACACCCACATACAGCAGAATATTAATTACATATAAAATATGACATGAATAAACAATTCTGTAGTGAGGAAAGTTATGGTTTGCATCCATCTGAATAAAACATTATTGCTGTTGATGAGTAGCTCATAGTGCCATATACAGACTTCCGGCAGCATCAATATCTTCTATATATGCTTTACAAAATGATGATGATGATTTAGATAACCAGAATTACCTAATCCCATCATTAAACTACATAATATAATTACTGAGATTTTCTTTTAGAGCAATGCAATTGTATAAAGCAGAAGAGAAAAAACTAAAAATCATAACTAGAAAACATGAATAATAAAGTTAAACATCTTTTCTTTCACAATACGAATGAAAAAATCTAGTATTTAATTAGAAATTAAAGATTACTAGGATGGAACACAAAATATTGTGAGAAGCCCAAACAGGTTTTGAAATGGATGTGAGAGGACTTTGATCCAAAGTTAGAAAAGAAATGGCAGTACAGCTGGTAGCATATGTCTCATATGTAAATTGTTATTACACTTACTGAAACAGCAAGAAAATTATGCATTTGCTTTTAAACATGCCATTTTTCTAAAAATACCAAATACAGAGAAAACAATAAATGTAAGCTTTTGTAGCTTCACCAATTCTAAAGATTGCTACTTTTTCAAAGTTAAATCAAGAAAAAACAAATATAAAAACAATTGCTGTATAAAATTTGTAAAGCAAGATGTTTTTTAAAGAAACTAGACAATGAAATATATGTTTTAATAAAATGTTTCAGAGTGGTATAATTCATTTCAATTTATCAGTAAAAGCAACAATATGGAACATAGACACGGGTCCAAGCCTTGCCTATATTGCAAAGATACTTACTTTAACAACGAAGAGGAAAATTCTGATATGCCAACTAGCCAGTGCAATGGTTGGTAAGCAGCTTGCTCCAAAATATCTGAAGACAAATCATCAAAAATGCTTTGAAGTGTTCTGAAAAAAATAAGCAATTAAAAATTAGAATTTATCATATTCTTTTGACAGACAATGAAGAGAAAACAGGTAACTTATTTCAATTCCAACAGCTTCATGTTTAATGGAAATATTTTGATTTACTGCCATGGTATTGTATTTTAGTTCAATTCACTTTCCAACTCAGCATGCTGTAGAACATCAGAGAATCAACCAAGGTAAAGAATGGTTTTTATGGACCCCAGAGCTCTATAACCGTAAGATATAATACTTGTTGCATAAGGAGAACTCTGAGTAAAATTCTTATAGCCAGACTAAAGTGACAGAAAAAAGAAAGACTTGGGTGTTTTTTGCTTCCTTCTTTTCTCTCTCAATTACATTCCAGCTAGACTGATCAGGGAGTCCAGCAGCCAGACCAAATGATGATGGGCATCCCAAAAAGGATACTTCTGTGTGATCAGAATTTAGATAGTTACCAGTAGCAGGGACAGTGCTGAATGAGTAAATCAAGGGACAGACTCTTTTAGGGGATTCACCTTCTATACCCAGCGCTAGTGGTTTCATTTTTCTGCTCCGCTGATTGATAATGCATTACTTTAGTTAGTAGATGTTCTTTATATATAATATATGCTCTAGCAGCTGCCTCATGTCTCAAAGCTGGGGGAAGCATCTGTGGAAGTATCTGATATCAAGAAAAAATTCCATATTAGGATGGTGTTATTCTTCTGTAGTAAGCGACAAGGTGAGAAGCGATTTTGTAAATTTCAGCACTGGTGTGAAATTATGAGTTGCCTAAATAATGATCTAATAGATGCCTCATAAAATTTAAATGGTTGAAAATCTTCTTAAATTATTTAGACTATTTTTTTAAAGTCACAAAAATACTTTTAACTAGTAAGACTGTATTTTCCAAAAGGAAAGATACTGTATTTAGAGGCTAAATAAAAAGTTTCTTTTCACTAAACCTGACTCCTGGTGACTTCACAGGCACCTCATTTGTTATCTTTGAAATAATATAGAAATACTGCAAAGTGAGCATTTTCTGGAACAGTTATAGGTATATCTATCCTGTTTTCCAGTGTTCTGGAGCAGGAGGGCTTCATCTTCTAAAGGAAATTATTTTATGAATGGGAGACTGCAAATTGAGCAGAATGGTACAAAAATGGACAGTTGCTTAGAAACCGTAAATTCCCTAATCGTATTTAATGTAAAACAAGTATTCTATCTGAAGTACTGGTAACCCTGCACTTACAACAATAAATAGTCCTGAAATAATGACTTAGAACCATTTTTCACACTTATTGCCATTGCAACACTCCCATGGTTATGTGATCAAAATACAGCCAATTGTCAACTGACTCGTATTTTCAAGCTGTCTTGTCTACTTTTCTGCTGGTAGCTGTCCAACTGCATTTCTTCTTTCAGCTGGTTAAATAAGGCATCTAAGTAAAACTGATCACAATTGCTTAGCTATTATTACTCTATTTCTCCCCTGAATCAATTAATTTTGTACAAATGTCATTCTGGATAGAGATTCGGTTGTTAACATTCTTTTACTTCTCATTAAGATCACATATATTGATTATCTTCTATATTTTTAGTAGCACTGATGCCTTATATGGTCATCTGAAAGAGAAAATGCAGCCAGAGGGTTACTAGCAGACAAGTAGCTGCTTGAAGTGCTGGCTGGTTTCTTTATTACGATTGACCAAGTACCTCACAAGAAATTAAAACCCTTGCAATTTCATTCTTTTCATGTGACATGCAATACTCTCACAGAAAAAGTACAGCACCCATTTGATTCAGATAACTATAGAGGTTCTCAATCAGAACTGAAGAAGCATCTTGGATGCAAAATAAAACTTTTCAAGGAAAAAGCCAAGAAAGCCTAGGTACTGTTGTGATTCAGCCTGAGGCTCCTCAGGGACCGGCTGGATCTCTGCCGGATCCATGCCCAGAGGAGGAGGACAGTGAACAGGAGGGGGAGGACCAGGCAGACGGGGGAGAGGAACGTCAGGAAGAGGAGGAGGGAGAGCAGCCTGAGACCCCCCGGGGGGGGGGCTCTCCCCAGCTAGTAGCCTGGATTCATTGGATGAAGACGCACAGGCTATAATAGACATGAGGCAGCAACGAGCAGCTCAAAGACGGGGCCAATTAGAAAGGTATTTCCATCCCTGAATTGGCAACAGCTGGGTTTGGGTGTGGTTCTCCTCAGCAGGGTTGAAAAGGCAGGCCCGCCCTTACAGTCTTGTGGAGAGTTATCAATTGGGAGTCCTGTGACCTTGCTTCGATCCTCGGCATCTCTGATCTTGCCTTGTGGCCTAGAAGTCTGGAAGACTTGGGGGAGGCATGGGTTTTATTATCTCCAGCGTTGTTTTTGCCAACAAGAATCCTGTTTTATTGTCTGGCCTTCGTGAAACCTCTGTGAAGCTTCATAGTGTTCCTATCTGTAAGAACAGTTTTTGTTACCTGTGTTTGCTTTGAATTATATAAACTGCCTTTGCTTTTTACCAGTGTGTCTGGCTACTCTTTTTGGTTGGTGTTGGCGTCTGGGGGGACCCAGACAGAAGAGGTACCATTTACTTTAGTTAGCTTATTTATACATGCAGATCATCATAGCTTATGAATCACAAAGTGAAAAAGATTCTATTGTAACAACATACTTAATGATTGAATGTCGAAAAACCACTAAAATTTAAGAAGAGCCCCCCCTATTTTGCTAAAAATGTAATAAAATTTTAGAAACAACAGCTGAAGCATACCCAGACTTCAAAAAAAGAAAAAGGGAAAAAAAGAAATAGAATATGAACAACGTCATACTCAATAAGCAGCATTCCTACATTGAAAATTATGAATGGCTTTGGTTATGTAAACACTCAATTTGATCACAATATACAAAGTCTTTGTGGGTGCCATAAATTGCAGAAGCTGGTTCACTGCCATTCCTTTCAATTAAAGTTTGAAAGCTAATGGTTTACACTTGAACAAATGAAGCAAACCAATAATTATCTCCTCTTTAAAGCTCTGAAATACCCATATTAATTATCTATTAGTTTGAAGGGTGACCATAAGAAGCCAGAATTAGAAATCCCCGAGGATATAACATTTCCATCTTCTCGTCAACAATCAACTGTTTTGTATAGCTTCATCTTGTCTACAAAAACGATTCTAAATTAGTAGAGCTGTATTTCTAATTCTTTTATCATGTCATACCAAGGCAACAAACCGAACAATCATATGTCAGGATTGTTTTTTCTGCTGAATTTTGGTCAAGAAGGCTAGCACTTTCATCCAAAATGTTCATACATTTGGCTGGCACTTTCATCCAAAATGTTCATACATTTGGCTGGCACTTTCATCCAAAATGTTCATACATTTGGCTGGCACTTTCATCCAAAATGTTCATACAATTCTCAAGTGAATTTCATTTAACTATAAAGACTTTATTTCCAGTTAAGTTATTATTGAATACACAAGGAAACTAATGCGAAAATTTTACAGAAGTCAGTAAATATGCTATTCTATTAGTATTTTATCAGTCAGAAAAGCGCAATTATATTACATAGCTATAAGGTAATATTTGATATTCCCCAATACCAAAGTACAATATGTAATTTTTTAAAAGATTTATGAATACTTTCTTTTCCTTTATATCTTACTGTATATTATGGCGCTCTACTAATAAAAGGAATTTTTTGTCTGGAAGAATAACAAAAACGTCTGTAGCTTGAAGGCTTTAAAATGAATTAGAGCCAAACTAGTCATTATCATAAGGTTACTTATTGATTGTGGCAAAGAATCCCTCAGTTCTCTGAGGAATGGAAACTGGCTACCAAGAGCATGTGTAACAGTATGCTAGATGTATTATTTGTGAAAGTATTTATTAATCAATAGTAAGTTACAACAAAAATAATATCCACTGGATTTAAGTTTAGAAACAGGCATATTATCTTGTTCATCCTAGTCTCAAAGGAAATGCTGCAACTTGGTCTCTAAGACCATGTACTTGGTTTCATGCGACTTAAAAGAAAAATTATATTTTCCTGCACTGCAACACATGAGGACCATAATATTAGATAGGGTGAATGGAAGAGGCAGACAGAACTGTCTTCAAAACAACAGCCCTTTATTGGGCAACTATTTACAACCCAGCAAAGGCTCTGTCTGACAGGCAGCCCTTTTATAGGGAGCTGTCAGACAGTCTAGCCCAGTGATGGCAAACCTTTTTTGGTTTGTGTGCCAAAAGCATGTGAGCACATTTCACACCATTCCCTTTCCCCCACGCATGCACAAGCCTGACACGCTGCCCCTGCACATGCACACAACCTCTTCAAGTCTGCACACATGCACAAAAGTCTTGCTGAAGTCTGGAAGGATGGAAAAAACAGCCAAATGGGCAAACCAGAAGTTCGGAAAAATGGATTTCCAGTTTGCCCGTTGTTCTGTTTTTTGCACTGGGGCTTCAAAAGGCTCCCTTGAAGCCTCTGGAGTATGAAAAATAGCACAATAGGGAAACCGGAAGCCCATTTCCCAAACTTTTGGTTTGCCCGGTGTGCTGTCTTGCAGTGCTGTAGGCTCGCCATCACAGGTCTAGCCAATCAGCAGTCAATATTTTCTCTCCAGAATGTGCTATGTGCTTCATAGTCTATGTGCTGCAGTCTGAGAATATAACACTTAAGAACTATATACCTAATATACAACATATAATTAAAAGTAAGAGGCACAGGGACAGAGAGAATCAAATGTTCTTTTAAAGATGGTACAGATCTGGTCAGATATGTTTGGCTACTTTTGTTATAATTTTGCTTTACACAGAATTCTTGCTATATTTTTATACTTAATCTTGAGTTTCTAGGATTTACATTTTTCTGATTTTTTAAATTTATCTTTCTTTAGGTTCAGTTTTTAAAATTTTCCTTTTCAGAAGTGTTCTATCTGTTCTGTCCTTGTCTAAATGACTGCAGATACAAGGCCTATTTGCCTTACTTCTATGTGCCATCTAAACAACTGAGTCAATTACTGCCAGATGATTCACAAGTATTAACACATACTAAGGAATTAAGCTATAAAAACTGAATGCAAATTAACTACACTTACTAAAGTATTATCGTCCTTAATGGAAGAAATCAATGCTTGGACTTTGGGGCTTTATTATCATATTATAAATCAGTCATTAAACAAAGAGAGAGAATTGACACTCTTATTATAGGCTAAATGTATCTTGAAGCATCACACTTACTTGTACAAATTCTCTAATGGTGAAGTTAAAACAAGAGCAGATGCAAGTAAATTATTGCAGTATCTGTGGATATTATAAATACGAGGATTTCTATCTTTATGTGGATCTAAAAGTTCTTGCATGGACCCACAAACTGACCACAGCATGTTTTCACAGGTCACCAGGATTGCTGTAACATCTGCTCTGTAAGAGATAAAATAAAAACTCTGGAAATAATTTAGCAATATAATACAATCCATAATCACAAGTTATTTGCCATATTACAAAAGATATACTTTTTACTTTTAAAATTATCAGGATTCTTAGGCAAAAGGAAAGTATATGATTATAAATAGCCCTCGACTTGCAAACATATGTTTAGTGATCAAAGTTACAACAGTACTGAAAAAAGTGGCTTCTGACTGTTTTTCATACATTATGGCAAATGTAGCATCCCAGGGATCATCTCAGGGGTGAAATTCAGCAGGTTCTGACAGATTCTGGATAACAGTAGTGGAAATTTTGAGTAGTTCGGAGAACCAGCAAATACCACCTCTGGGTGGCCCCAGAGTGGGGTGGGAATGGAGATTTTGCAATAACCTTCCCCAAGGAGTGGGGAGGGAATGGGGATTTTGCAGTATCCTTTTCCTGCCCACCAACCCACGCCCACCAGGCAATACCATGCCCACAGAATCAGTAGTTTTAAAAAATTGGATTTCACCACTGAGTCACGTGATTAAAATTCAGACGTCTGGTAATTGGCAAAACTCACAACAACTTTCTTGCTTAGCAATGGAAATTTTGGGCTTAACTGTGGTCAAAAATTGAAGATGATTTGTATAATAATATAGCAGAAAAGACCCACCTTATAAAACAATGCTCCCAGAAAAAAAATAACTAAAATCATACTCAGACTTACTTCAAACAATTCACTAGCAAAAGGTAATTAATATAGTCTCTAACATTTGCACTACACACATGGATCATGTCACTATAAAGATGAAAAGGAAAGCAATTTTCTCGTATACTTGTGGAAGTCTGGATCAGAATTATTTGCTAACATTTATTAGATAACATTTATTTTTTTATTTTTTAAACACCTTCAACAATATAATTTTATTTTCCTATTCTATATATATGTTATCACTTATTTATATTTTAAATTTGATCAATAATGGATGTCATTTCTTATCACTGCCTCTTAATTTTTTTCAGCCAATAGTACATATAAATATAATACGTAATATTTATGGATTTCACCTATGGGTTTTTGAGTCCTCGGAGAGAGGCGACATACAAATCCAATTAAATTAATCAATCAATCAACAAACAAACAAACAAACAAACAAACAAATACTTAATACTGTACTATATTTATTTATTTATTTATTCAATTTTTATGCCGCCCTTCTCCTTAGACTCAGGATGGCTTACAACATGTTAGCAATAGCTCTTCTTAACAGAGCCAGGCTATTATACTACTTTCAATTTTAAGCACTTGATTTTAAAAAATATTTTCATATGCTTTTCCCCCCTTTATTCTATTTCCTTTTTTTTCTTCAATCTTATCCGGTTCTCCACAGTACTATATTAGCAAACATGAGAGCAAAAGTACATATCTGCAATCATCTCTTTAAAAAGACTGAGTGACTAATATGCGCCCTGATACAGAAACATGTGTTGCTGCCTAGGGTTCAACTCTCAACCTTCCAAGCGGGAAGGAAGTGTCTTCACTTCTAGGCTACCATGTTGCTCAGCTTTAGCATATAATAAGCATACATTCATTTGGACTGCCTGGACTCCTGATTTCATCCACTTGGCAGAAGCTGGTGCTGCTCATGTAACAGTCTTGTAATTTGGGCAAACTGTGGAGTGCCCCTAACTGCATATGCTGCTGCATTCTGGACCAGTTGCAGATTCTGGATGGTTTTCAAAGGCAGTTCTATTCTTTTGTGTACAGTGTTCCCTCGATTTTCGCGGGGGATGCGTTCCGAGACCGTCCGCGAATGTCGAATTTCCGCGAAGTAGAGATGCGGAAGTAAATACACTATTTTTAGCTATGAATAGTATCACAAACCTTCTCTTAACACTTTAAACCCCTAAATTGCAATTTTCCCTTCCCTTAGCAACCATTTAGATTGTTACTCAGCATGTTTATTTATTAAAGTTTATTTTTAAAAAATTTATTAAAAGCAGACAAAAGTTTGGCGATGACATATGATGTCATTGGGTGGGAAAAACCATGGTATAGGGAAAAAACCCGCAAAGTATTTTTTAATTAATATTTTTGAAAAACCGTGGTATAGACTTTTCGTGAAGTTCGAACCCACGAAAATCGAGGGAACACTGTACTGCAATAATCCAACTGGGAAGTGACTAAGGCATGAATGACTATGAGTAAGATTTGGATAACTTCCACCCAGTCTCCAGCTTTTGTTTTTTGGGGAAGACTGCTGACAGGGAAGAGGGCTTTCAGCTCTGGCATGCCCTGGATGAAGTAGATTATCTGGACCTGCATTAATCAGGACTGAGGTCCGTAGTACTGCAACATCATTTGTTGCACTGTTTACCAGTTGGCTTCTAGATGCAAATCCAGTTTCTGGTTATTGCCCATAAAGCCTTTCATATGTCAAGGACCACTTGTCTCTAGATTTTGCCATCCATTATAATCAGATATAGTGGGCACGCTCCAGGTCCTTTCAATTAATCAATGTCATGTTAAGGAAATGCACCTTCTCTGTTGTGGTACCCACTCTCTGGAATAACATTCCCCAAAGATCCATACAACTCCTATCCTGATAGTGTTCCAAAGACTGTTGAAAATCTAGTTTTACTCCTAGGCCTGGTTGAATGGTAGTTGCTAAGTCCCTATTGTTTTTTAAGGTTTTTTCTTTCGTACCTTCAGATTTTTCTTTTATTTAAATAGTCTTTATTTTTTAACAGTCTCTAATGTTAAAAAATAAAACATAAACCACCCAGAGTCATCTCAAGTTGGACAACCCTAATAAATAAATTAGAAATAAATAAAGTAAAATAACCTTCTATCAAATATATGGTTAAACATTTGGCTGTTTTCCTTTATACGTTTTGATTTCAACAGGATTTTAATGTGTTCTTTTTGTTTTTATCTTTAAATCAATTGCATTTAAATTATATATATTTTTAAAACATGATTTTAATATTATTTTAACTGCAACACTCCTCTTTAATTTCTAATAGATGTTTTTGGTTAAGAATGAGCAACTGTTACTATCATCTCATTCAAAGTGCATAATTTTCCTAAATTATTACCTTATTTGTGGAGTCCTTTTGTAACTGGGCTGGGCCTGAAAATATCTGCAAGCTAAAAGTGCTAACGATTCTTCCAGCACTTCGGTTAGAATCTCCTGAGCTAATATAGGAGGTAGAACAGTCCATAGGTCATGTTGAAGAGCACAGCAGAAATAATGCCACATATGGATAGAAAATGAACATCTTTCTCCCTGGCAAAACAATCAAAGATTAAACAACAGGAATCTATCTTCCTCCATATCAGTTTGGATTCTTTTAATAAAAATGCATTCAGACTGAGAAGAAACTGCTGAAGAACAAAAGATGCCCAGTTAAACTTTTCACACTATTTAAAACAGATTTTGATTTTTTAAAACCCAACAGCTTATGCTTTATTAGTGAGAAGTCAACATTTTTACATTAGTCCAAATAACATAAATTTGTGCTACTATAAAACAATCTTTCCAGATTTAAAATTAAGATTGACAGTACTAAATATTTAGTCATTAAAATGTGTCTAAACACCAATTCTCCAGTGATGAAAACTAATTTCCATGTAAAATATAGGAAGTTATGGAATAGTTGCTCTTATTTATGTTTTTGTTGCGGAGACGTTTTCAATGAATTTAATATATATTTAGGTAGTTCAGTTTCCCTAAACTACTTACCATATTTTTTAGCACCATAAAACGCACATTCTGCCCCCTCCCTAGAAAAGTAGGTAGAAATGTTTGTACATCTTACAGAGCAAATATTGCAGTTGGTGCAGTGACGGCATTCACCACCGCCTCCTGTCACTCCTACTTCTGGACACTTCACAGCCAAGCAGATGATGGTGGTGGGAGCGGCAATCGGTGATGAAGGTGATAGGCGGCAATAGGCAGCAGTAATACCAACCACTTAGAAAAGCTGATCTGCATTATTTTGCAGTATCTGCTGGTCCAACTGCCAATCAGCTGTTTGACAGCGAAGGCTCCAGTATTTCCTGGCGGCGATGGCAGCTCAGCTCACTTGGTGAGCGCAATGGAGCAGAATCCTGACGAGCCATGAGCTGGGGTTGCAATAACATGCTTAAGCTGACCAGGCTGTTTGCTGCAAGGATGCTTGCCAGATGAATACCGAAGGGCTGCTGGGTGGCAGAGGCAGATTTTTTTCCTTGTTTTCCTCCTAATGTCTTATGGTCCGGTGCATCTTATAGCGCGAAAAATATGGTACTTCCAGATTATGGATTCTTATCTACTTCAATTATTGAATTATGAATTAATTGGTTTAGATAAGAAATGATTAATAAACTGTATGCAATTATACTTTTTCTAGATAAACATTCTCAGTGATAAAATGCTTCAGGTTTTTTTTTAAATCAGTCATGATCTTAAAGTATAAACTTAAATCCATAAGATTTACAGCAAATTAGAATACTATTTGCTGTAATTTTAATTGAGTCCAATTACTCTGGACTACAGTATTCCCTTTTTAAATTGGTGACAGATATATATTATGAAAAGTGGAATCACACCTAACATAGAGATATAATGGGAATCAGAAGAAGTTAACTGGCCTTCTTTCTTAGATCCTTTGAAAGATACATCAGACAGGCAGGCAGGCAGGCAGGCAGTTAGATGAATGTATACAATCTTAAAACCTTATTTTAAATCCATATGCATTTGTTTTTCAAATCAGTCAAAAATAAAGAAAAATAAACTACATTTATATAAAAATGGAGGATAGTATAGTTACTTTCGTACCTCATAAAAAGCTTTGTTGTCATCCCAGTAATGACTCTCGGCATCCTGTAAAATGCTTGTAACACACACTTGTATGCAATAGTTTGTAATTTGAAATTGAAGAATGCTAATCAATTCCTTATATTGCTGGAGAAGTGCTAGAAATAAGGGCCTGTTCAAGTGCAAAGATCATAGGGAACAATTTAAGAACACTGCTGCAAGGAGACAGCAATCTACAATTCTACAAATTGTTTGGATTATCAAATAAGCAATTATCTATTACCATTGATTCCACATTAACTTTAAAATCTAGCTTTCATTATACATGCTCTTTTGAAAATACATGTAATTTTACAAATCCATATTATTTATAAGGTTAGAAGACAACTTAATAAAGAAAAAATACTTAGCTAAATAATCAGATATTTATTTTGCTGTTACTAAAAGTGCCTTTATTTTGCTGTTACTAAAAGTACTATTATTATACTTAGGAACCCAGTGACTCAGTGGCTTTTCGATGAGAAACAGGGCAGTTCAGCGGTTCGAATCCTTAGAACTACATAACAGAGTGAGATCCTATTACTTGTCCCAATTTCTGCTAACCTGGCAGTTCCAAAGCACATAAAAATGCAAGTAGAAATATAGGGATCACTTTGGTGGGAAGGTAACAGCACTCTGTGTACCTTCGGTGTTTAGTCATGCCAGCCACATAGGTGTCTTCAGACAGCGTTGGCTCTTTGGCTTAGCAATGGAGATGAGCACCACCCCTAGAGCCACAAATGACTAGCACACATGTGCAGGGGAATCTTTACCCTTACCTTATTATTATACCTCATACTGTACCTCCAAACAACAGGATTATTATTGTATGCATTTAATTAATGTATTAATTTTTATTCAGACTGACAAAATGTTAGTTTTACACTAATGTGAATTTAAAATTAAAATAAATATTAGCCTTGTAACATACACACACTCACTCTCACACACACACACACGCACACAGTATAACAGAATGACAGAGTTGGAATGGATCTTGGAGATAAAAGCTTCTGATGGGGAGGAAAACAATGGCCACAGCCCTGGGGACCCACAAGTCCGTTGAAGTCCACTCGAGGTGGCAAGACAGAGAGTGCTGCTTCCAGCCAGAGCAGTGGCTCCCAGCAGGGAGGAGCCCAGGCTATGGGGTCATCTGTGCAGGCAGCCCACTACCCTACCCTGCCTCACCAGCTGCTGGTCCACTGGTTCTCCAGACCGCCTGGGGCCATGAAAGAAGCCCACTTGATCAAGGAGGGAGGGAAGCCTCGGCTTACCTTGCTCTGCTCCCTGAGGAAGTGACCGCTGGGATCCCCAAATCAGAACAGCTGGTCCATGCGCATATGCACTCTGGAAACAGGAAAATCATCTTCCTGGAGTGTACATGTGCAATGGGCAGATGTTCTTTCAGTTTCTAGCATGGCCACGCACATGAGAACCAGTTGGCAGGTGCACTGGAACCCGGAAGAGCAACGAGTGACATCTCAGCATGCTGGGAGAAATGGCTCTGTGTGCCATTTCTGACACGCATACCATAGGTTCGCCATCACGGCATACCACTTCGGACAAATGGTTGTACGTCTTCGGGGACCTCTCGCAAGGTATTCGTCACAGCTGATTGGATCTCTTCTATGGACAAAAGACAGATTCCTTTCAGGACTGGGAACAAAAAGAAGTCTGCTGGGGCGATGTCAGGACTATGAGGGGGCAGTGTTGGCGCCTGGTGTTTGACCAGGAACTTGCGGACTCGTAGCACATTGCGGCAAGGATCGTTTTTCATCCATAGAAGAGATCCAATCAGCTGTGCCGAAGACCTTGTGAGAGGTCCCCGAAGACGCCTTCCAGGGTGTGTATTGGTCATGGCAGAGTCGCTGGGAAAAATTTGTACAGTCCCAAGGACAGTACTTTGAAGAATTTTAAGTGTTTGTGCAAATCTGTTCAATAAATTACTCTAAAAAATAACAATTGCATTACTTTTGGAACTCATCCTATATAACAGAAATAATATAAAGTGCAAAAATATGAGACATTAAGCAAGATAGGAAGTCACTAGTTATTGCATTGGACACAACCAGAAAGGGGAAACTTTTACCTTTTATTAATAGCTAACTTCATTTTTTAAAAATTAATTATCAGTTTAAATTTTAACTAGTTACAAAATTTAACTTCAATGTTTTATAATATTAATAATAAAATATTTTTTAACAAAACCAGTATTCTTTTGTCAGTATCTTCCCTGACATAGCTGTTTTTTCTAGTCTTGGAATATTTAATTTCTCCTGTTATTTAATAAGTACTTAGACAGAACAACAAATCAGTCAATTGGTGGCAAGAAAGGGAATGAGAACAGATATATTTATGATTTTAAGAATGAAAATGATTTGTGCTCCTTAATCTATCGGTCTGGAACAGGGGTGTCAAACTTGATTTCATTGAGGGCCACATCAGGAATGTGTTTGAGCTTGGAGGTGGAGGAGGCATGGCAACAGAGGGCGTGGCCAGCTTGACGTCACATGTCGGGGGTGCATGTGGTGATCTGCCAGCAAAAATGGCCTCCTCTGTTTTCGGCTGTGATAGCTTCCTGCAACCCTTTGTGAGAGAAAATGGCATTCTGAAAGCCACTGCCAGTAAAAACAAAAATAGGGAGGGCCAGGAGCGGCCCTCCTGAGCTCTTTTTCACTGGCAGAGGTACTGCAGGCCGGTCCTTCACTGCTTTCCATGGGCCAACTCTAAACACCCCTTGGCTGAACCTGGCCCCCGGACCGTGAGTTTGACTCTCATAGTCGAGAAAAAATATTGAAATGTCATTAAATATATTATTGTTATAAACCTATCAAAGCAAGTGCTGGTAGGTTTTGTGGCAGAAGGTTTTTCTAAATTTTGAATGCTTTTATAGTAGTACTAAATTTCCTGCAATTAAAATTCATTTATAATGATGTTATTGTGTTACAATAAATGTCTGTTTTAAAAATATCAGAAATTTGGGGAAAATCAGAAGTCCGAGTGTCAAAATGGCCATCACCTCTAATAATGGCCGAAAGGAAACCAAATGGCCATTGCCTTGGTTGTGCCTCAGTCAAAATGGCCACTGATGTCACTGGCATTGGGTGGGAATTGGAGTGGCTAGTCGGTAGGTGTACCGGACCAAAAATGGTCCTTCGAAGCTCTAGTGCCTCCAAGCTCCAATGGAAGGAGGCCAAATGTTGGCCTGAGGGAAATCTCCCCATCAGAAGGTAGAAAAAACAGCCAGCCACCCAATCAAGGTAAATGGTACAGTGAAATACTGTCCTTGCCATTCTACTCGAGCTGAGCGGTACTCAGTGCTTAATGCAACTCTTCTGGCTGTTGGTAATGTGAGCGTGAAAGCTGCGGGGACAGATCAGCGACAGAAAAAATGGGGCAGTGCAAGCAGGCTAAGATCAGCTGTAAGGTGATCTCAGAAAAAACACCCTGTGGCCAGACTGCAATGCCTCAGACAGCCAGTTCTTATTCCAAGACAGCATGGAACAATGCTCCTAAGACCAACACGAGGAAATGCAGTAAGCAGTTGGCCCTTGGCTGGAGACTCAGCTAATGTCTAGAGCCAAAGCCCTGTACCCTGCTCAATACAGCAACGTTAGATCAGCAGGAAGAGGGAGATTGTGATCCCCTTATATAGAGTGCTGGTGAGACCACATTTGGAGTACTGTGTTCAGTTCTGGAGACCTCACCTACAAAAAGATATTGACAAAATTGAACGGGTCCAAAGTCGGGCTACAAGAATGGTGGAAGGTCTTAAGCATAAAACGTATCAGGAAAGACTTAATGAACTCAATCTGTATAGTCTGGAGGACAGAAGGAAAAGGGGGGACATGATTGAAACATTTAAATATGTTAAAGGGTTAATAAGGCTCAGGAGGGAAGTGTTTTTAATAGGAAAGTGAACACAAGAACAAGGGGACACAATCTGAAGTTAGTTGGGGGAATGATCAAAGGCAACATGAGAAAATATTATTTTACTGAAAGAGTAGTAGATCCTTGGAACAAACTTCCAGCAGACGTGGTTGGTAAATCCACAGTAACTGAATTTAAACATGCCTGGGATAAACATATATCCATTGTAAGATAAAATACAGGAAATAGTATAAGGGCAGACTAGATGGACCATGAGGTCTTTTTCTGCCGTCAGACTTCTATGTTTCTATGTTTCTAACATGGGGAAATGCAGTAAGCAGTTGGCCCTTGGCTGGAGACTCAGCTAATGTCTAGAACCAAAGCCCTGTCCCCTGTTCAATACAGCAACATTAGATAGTAGGCACCTCAGCTAGGGAGAAAACACTCACAATCCAAAATTCTCAAAATCCGGTGGAGAAAACTCACAAGAATTGGAGCTGGATAAGGCATATCCTATTCTGCCTGAGGACTGAGTTAAAAGAGGGGGAATTGAGAATGAAGAACGAAGATATCAATTTGACAGACTCGGTCCTCATTGGCTGAAGGAATTATGTCATCCCATTCCTGGATGTTAGCTCCATCCACTATGGAGAAGAGGAAACCTCAAGACCCAGCTTTCAGTCCCTTTTATAGTTAATACGAAAATCAGTTATGTGGAGTTATGTCAGATGTCATACCTTAACAGTAGGGACCCAGATCTGATGGAATGGGTAGACATAACTAGGAAAGGGAGGCTTCTCAAATATCCCCCAAAGAAAACTTCACATTTAAATATCAGCTATCGCTTTTAGCAGCAAATTAGCTCAACATTTAGCCAGAATAGATCATAAAGGAAAGAAAAATAAGAATTAAAATTGTTATTGTTATCACTGAAAAGAGACTTACTTTCCAGAGTCCACTTTTATTACATTTTGATACATTTTAAAACGCTGATATACATGTACTGCTGTGGAAAGAATGGTATACAAGTTCTGAAGTGGAGCTCTTGTAGGAACGTCTTTACTTCTCTCTTCAAGTCTGGTCAGGAGACCTGTTGCCACTTTGCTGCAAGCCTCTATAAAGTTTGCTCTAACTTCCTGGAAAAATTCAACTGTGCATGCCTGGGCCAATGGGAGTAACATGTCAAGTACTTCCATGATGTCAGAACAAAACTAAGAAATATAAACATTAGGATTCAGTCATTTTAAATTCCAAATATTTTCAATGATACACAGGGCATACTATTATCATTGAAATGTATACTTCAAATATAAACAAATCAAGTTTCAAATCATTTTATTTTCTGGTACTAAAGGCATGGATGAAGTGCAAAATATATCTTGTAGAAATTAAGCACATGTTAAAAATTATCACCACTGACATCTTTTTAATGGAAACATATCTAATCTGCAGTTGTATACATTAATTTCTAACCAATGACTAAACAGACAAAAACTAATTACATTCAAATAGGTAATTTGAGGGGCGACATACAAATCCAATAAATAAATAAATAATGTACTCAACTTTAAGTAGGTTTCTTTCTCAAAGAGCTGATTGGGAAAATTATATATTCAAATTCATACAAAAACCCTGCATAATAGCCAGCTTCTCCAAACTTATTAAAAAAAACCAAAACAGCCCATAATTTCCACTTCAGACTAACTAATTTTAGCAATTTCTCCTCAAATATATGACACGTATATTTATTGATTTATTGATTTATTTGATTTGTATGCTGCCCCTTTATGTGTGTGAATGTATGCAAGAATATATGCATCAGATCTTATGCTGCAAAAGGTCTGGGATAGGTGAAAATAATTTTAAGTAATTTAATTAACAATTACTACCTAAAATTAATTGCATTTGCATATATCAACAATTTTTTTCTTCATTCACAAACTATTTTCAGACACATTGCTCTCCCACATCCCAACAGCAGTAGGAAAAAAACCATGGCTATAGAAGAGGGGTGTCAAACTCGCAGCCCATGGGCCAGATGCATTATATGCTGGCCCCACCTGGTTTAGCAAAGGGGAGGACATCGCCATATGTCACGCTTACATGTAGTTATTTGGGAAGGAGGAATCTATTGGGTAAATATGGTAAATCTTTTAAATCTAAATTCTCTCCATTCCAAGCAGAATATATTACAATGACCAGGCAATTCCGGCATACTCTAAGATGCTTACAGTAACAATGTACAACTCCAAACAATTTATTGTTAAATAAACAAGGCCAATGATGTTATTAATAAGTATAAGTAATATTGCTTTTATAGGTACTTATAACAAATTTAAAAAAATCCTATAGAACCTTAAATCTTTATATTTTTGAATACATGCCTTTGAAATCTGTTTTGGTTGCTCTTTCTCATGGGCAACTCTCCAGGATCCATTCATTTTTTGTACATTTACAAGACACATCATATAATAGGTAGCTGAAGACTGGGTTTTTTGTTCATGTTCAAGAATTTCACTGGAAAAATCTTCAACTGCAATTATCAAACTGTGTGCTACTGAAGAGGACAGGCCTTTAAAAACATTTCTCCATCCAAATTCTAGCACGGCAGACTGAAATATAAATTTATACAATAAATATTCAACATACAAATGTGCAGTTTCAAATATCTAGGACAGTTTTAAACATCTATCTGGAATATCTGAAAGGAAATGACAAGGAATGATTTTCCCTACCAATTACAAAATTTATTCTTGGAAATTGACACATGTCAAGTCTCATTATCGTTCAGATAAATTTTGGACCTAGCTTGGAAAAGGAAGGGAAAAGCCAAAGTCCTCAGAAAGGGGTAGCATATAAATTTAATAAATAATAATATAATAGGACAAATTTTTAAGATTGTCATTCCTAAACTCCAAAATGTGAATTGAGGGAAGCCTTTACCAAAGCTTTTAGGTGTGCATGCAAATTGAGCAAACAATTGCCCTTTCCCATGAGCTCTAGATTGTGACAGCACTAATACCAGAATTTCATTTTTGTGCCAATCACAAGAAATATGCACAAGTGTCTTTTATATGAAATAAGCTGTACAGACTGTGCAAATAAGAAATAACTATGCCAAATTAACAAAATATCAGACTTCTTAAAGACTTTTTTGTTAATTTCTTAAAAATCAATTTAAAATGGGGAAAATATTTCTACGTTTTAGTAGGGATAAAATTTGTAATGAACGTATTAATACTCTAAACTGATGTATACAGAGGAAAACTATCTGTCAGAATTAAAGTATTTTTAATTTTTATTTTACGCACCTTTTTAACCTTAGGAATATGCTCAGGAAATTCACCAGATTCATTTGCTCTACTGTCCCCTGTAGAAAGTTCCCCACAAGTATTTTTTAGAACTCCTGCAAAATATCAGTAAAAATTAAGATTAATTTTGTGTGGGGGGGAAACTTTTGAACTTCAAAAACTTCTGAAACAAACTTTCTGAAACATAAATGTGATCTATAATGATGTTTTGAATTTAACTGAAAGCTGTTAGCGAAACAAATTGTAAAATAGCCTCTGCATACAGAAGAAGACTCTGTTTCCAAGGATCGCTGGTGATAAAAAAACCGTTTTTCTGGCAATTCTTTATGTTTGAGACTAACTCTATCAATTTAGCTAGCAGATTTCATATTTCCAGAATATTGGGAGAAATGCTTCCCAAAACATGGATTTCAAGCTAGCACTCTCTTTCCTAGTTCATGTCTCCATGTTCACAGACAATAAATACAGTAGCAACATTTAGAACATGATTCTCCTTTTTTGTTGCTGTTTCTGGCTAATATTTATCTATCTGGCTTCTTCTTGCTACAACTTATTTATCAATCATCTATCAACCAATTCACAGCAAACACATGTGGCATGATATGAATGTTTACTGAACACTCAGAAGCAACAGAATCAGAAGGCATACTAAACAGGCTCTTAAACAGCAGCTCCAAGCCTCTTCAATAGGAGATTCGATTGGCATTTTGGAAAGTATTGATGCTGGAGTTCTCTCCCCTCCAGCCACATAAATATATCCACAATGCAATTTGTACAAATGAAAACTGTTCCTTCTTCACCACCCTACCTCTCAATCTAATTCAAGATTTTCAGCAGGAACAGAAATGAAGAAAGAGTGAAGGAGAAAACAAATGTAGAAAAGAAAGTAAGAAGAAAATGAATAGGAATATTAATTATGCAAAATATTTTTTTCTGAAGAAATAGAACTCCCCAGCTTAAAAATGATTCCCACCTGGGCTAAAGAACATAATGACAACCATTCTGATTGAAATGGTTTTTTCGTAGAAATTTAAAAGAGATGATTCTATTGCTCTGATAAGGTTTATAATTATATGTTAAGTCTTCCAGCCACTGCTTTTATCATTATTTGACATTTAATTCAAAATTTCTTCTACAATAAAAAAAAATTATGAATATAATCTTTTAGAAATAAGAAAGACAATAAGCATCCCAGAAGCATAATAATTTATAATCCGATCACTTGCTTGTAAACGAACATTCTTTCCTATGGTTTGATTATGTAGAAAAATTCTAGCAGGCTTCAATTCAAGTAATGTCTGATTATTATGTTCTGAGTAAAAGTTTTATTCCTCTATTACCACATTTCCTAAAAAAAATAATATTTACAATTTGCTACAGTATTCTTTTTGGGATCCAGACCGAATCTAAATGTTTAACTGGCTTCAGTTAAAGCAATTAATACATCTATGTACATTATTTTTAACAAGTTATTTATGTACAGTAACAGATTTCTTTTTAATCTGCAAAGGAAAGACTGTTGCAAATCTTTCTAGCTTCCTGAAGCAAAGCTTGAAAACTCTGAGAAGTTTGCTCAGGGTGGTTTCAAAGAGCTGCACTGGAAAAAGCTATTCTTGGAGCTCATTATCAGATCTGTCTAAAGTTCACCTTTCTCAAACAAATGGGGAGGGAAGGTGAGAGGGAGATGAAAAGTATATTAGATGTTTTTGAAAAATTTAACAAGAGACTTCTGAAATATCAGAGGAATGAAGAAGCCTACTAGAAGGGAGGAAAAATATTATTTGGTCAAATATTCCCTCATTTTTAATACAGATGTCCTGCTTTAAAGTATTCTTTAACTCTACTGAATGTTCCAAGTACCTTCAAAGGATCTTATCTCCAGTTATAAAGATTGTACTATGCACAGTAAAATATTACAATAATTAATTGCAATGTAAATTTAGGAGAACAATTAATGAGCTTATAAAAGAAGAATTCTTCCCAGTGGTGACCAAAACTGATTTACCAGTCATATTTTCTTCCATTATCTGCTAGTTGTAGGAAAGCAGAGTTAGGACATTAAGGTGCCCCCTTCCTTTCTTAGAAATATCTCCCAAATATTTGCCCAAACAACAAATATAAAATTTTGAGTGGTGGTGCTGCTTTCAAGATGAATTATTTTATTGTTAATTCAATCAACTAGCTTAGCATTTGAGAAACTTTATTGTTTTCTGAAGTTTACTGATTCATCTAATCAAGCATATTCATGTTTACATAACTTATCATATTTTTGGATTAATTTTGATCTTGTGAAGTTGGAAGGCCTGAACTATTTTTTCTACCAGTCCCACAGACTATTTCTGTTGCCCTGCATGTGGCAGTGCATAGAACTGGAAAACAAGCTATTGAAGTGATGTGGCTGCTGTTTCATCCCCCAACCCCGCCTCGCTTCATTTTCCTTTGTTCTTCACCACTTCTCCTTGCTCACTACCATAATGGAGAAGGATGCTGAGTGACGCACCAGTGCAGCAGCCACAAAGCGAGGTTGTAGGGGGGGGGGGATGAAGCAAATTGGGGGGTTTAGAGCTGCCCCTCACACCCTGCACTAGCTTACCTGAGAACCCCACAGCCAGGCCATCAACATCCTGACAATTGTCACATCTTGTGGCAGCTCCAGGAGCCTCTTCCAGGACCCCACATGCATAGCTCAGCCACCTGAGCTGAGCAGTGCCAAGCAAGGAGAAGGAGGCTGCCAACCATATGAGGACCTGGTTTCTGGGGTCTTCGCCACAAGGCCAGGCAGTTGTCAGGACGTTAATGGCCTGGCTATAGGGCCCTGAGATAAGCTGGTGCAGGACATGGAGGGCAGCTCTGCACCCTACTGCCTCATTTTGTCCTCCATCGCCCCACGGCCTCATTTCAACCTCCACCCATCTACCCCACTGCCTCATTATCCCCCCACTCCTGCCCTAGCTTGATTTATATGGCTACACCTCACCTCACTTTGTACAACCAGAAGATGGGTAGGGCTTAATTAGGGCTTATTTTGGGTAGGGCGTATTTTAGGTGCAGGCATAAAAATCGAGCTAAGGCTTGTTTTCAGGGTATGTCATATTTTCTGGGAAACACTACATATATGTATATGTATATATCTAATATATATATTTGTGTGTGCATGCGTGTGTGTATGTATGCATAACATATTTTTTCTTATAACAAAAAGGAAGAGAGGGAGACTATTTGAACTGGGCGGTCTGCCTGTAAGGCAGTAGCTTTAACCTAGATATAGATACAGTAATACCTCATGATACGAACTTAATTGGTGCAAGGAGGAGGTTCGTAAGACGAAAGGTTCGTAAGACGAAACATTGTTTCCCATAGGAAACAATGTAAAGTCAATTAATCCGTGCAACCAAACACCCCCCCGCAAAAAAAACGGCTTTCAGCGACTGCTGGGAAGCCGCGCGGCTGTTTTAAAAGGTGACAGCCGGCCTGGGGGGCTTGCCAGCACCCCCCCGAACCCCGAACCCGGGTTCGGGAGGGTGCTGGCAAGCCCCCCAGGCCAGCTGCGACCTTTTAAAACACCCGCGCCGCTTTGCAGCTGTCTCCTGAAGCCGAACGCTAAAGCCGAACTTCGGCGTTCGGCTTCGGGAGACAGCTGCGAAGCGGCGCGGGTGTTTTAAAAGGTCGCAGCCGGCCTGGGGGGCTTGCCAGCAACCTCCCGAACCGAACCCGGGGTTCAGCAAAATTTTGCCTCTTCTTACGAACTTTGTTCGAGTTACGAACCGGCGTTCGGAAGGCTTCTGGGAAGCCCCGCCGCCCGGCTGTCACCTTTTAAAACAGCCGCGCGGCTTCCCAGCAGTCTCCGAACGCCGGTTCATAACTTGAAAAAAGTTTGTAAGAAGAGGCAAAATTTTTCTGAACCCCAGGTTCGTATCACGAGTTGTTCGTAAGACGAGGGGTTCGTATCTTGAGGTACCACTGTATAATCTTTTTTCGTACGTTCCCTGCCACAACCACCTTATGAGGTGTGTTGGGCAGAGATAGCATAGCTGGCTCAGTTACCTCCACTCCAATTTTTTCATGCCAAGACAGACTAGACTCAAAGTCTCTTTGTTTTTACAGCATAACCACTTAAACCTTTCTTTTGTTCATATTTTTATTAGTTTTCTTATTTGCTATTTCACATGAATGTAGCCCTGTAGTTGTAGAACAACTGTAGAAATATAACATAAATATACAGAAGTCAAATAAACACTTTGAAATAATTTTTTGAATGTTATTTTCCTAAATTAAATATTTATAGCAACAGAACTGAAATAGATGTTTTAAATTAGAGAGTTACCAAATAAATTTAATTTTTATTAAGCTAAATATGATTTTATATATATTTTCATATCCCCCCCCCCCCCCATATTATATGTCTTATAATGCTATCGTTTGTTGTTGGGATTACCGTCAGGGAGCATTAGTGGCTTGAGCTGTAACTTTTATTTTCATCTATCTAAATTGACTTTCACTGCTTTCCACTGTGCAAGCTCTCAAAGAACTTGTCCTAATGGTAGCTCCAAACAGTGTACGCTAAGTGTCTCTCTTTTCTTCAAAGTTCTCTCTCTTTCTTTCTGGTTCACAAGTAACTTCTTACCAAAAGAGAATCTGCAGAAGAGGTTACATCGAAGTTATAACACTATGAAAACATATGAAGAGAAGCCCAGGTGGTCACCTTGTAGATTTCCAACATGGAAGCCTTCGACCTCTCCGCCCAAGCAGCAGCTACAGTTCTAGTGTAATGAGCTTTACAAACCCTGGGAGCCACTTTAGCCTTAACTATGTACACCTCCCTAATACAGTCCCATAATCATCCAGCTAAGGAAATCTTGAAAGTTATCTGACCCTTCTTAAGACCTCTAAGACTACAAACAATCTGCTAGAAGATCTGACATCTTTGATTTTTTTAAAAAAAAATAAACCGTAAGTGTTCTTCTTACATCCAATTTATGCAGCCATTGCTCTTTGTCATCAATTGATCTAGAGAAAAATGATGGCCAAGGAAACTTCTGGGATAGCTAACAACCAGACATTACTTTAGCAAAACTAAAATAAAAGATAAGGAACTTTAAAAAAAACATTTTATATTTTTAAATGAAATTTTACAAACATTTTGTACACCAAACCAAAAATATTAACACAATAATCTCAACAGAGAACAGCTAAACAATACCAGTTTCTTTTTTATTTTTTGATAAATTAACTGGCAGTACAAACCAAAATAAAATACAGGGAGACAATTCCATAAAGACGACAGATACGAAAAGGTTCCGTGAACCTTCTTCCTTAACTCAATAGGAAGACAGAGCTATCCGTCTATTCAATAATACCTATAAAAATAGCTTGCTACCTTTCAGTTCTGGCAAATGGCATTTCCCCATCATCAATACTGATGTAAAATTTATTTGCCAATCCAATTTATTTTGATACTAATGTCATGGAAGTTTTGGCCAAAGAAAGGAGCACAACATTGAGGAGAAATTGCCAGACTTTATCCAATGATCATCAGGTATCTTGAATAGTAGGGATCTTGAATAGTAGAAAGACAGTGTTGTGCTTTATATACTTTGGGACTGAGAGATGGGAATTCTAAACAATCTGATTCATTAACATAGTTTGAGCAATGAGATAACTATTTAAACAGAAAATGGTATTCTTTTATTGTAAAGCAAAGCCATGACAAGACAAGCCTAGCTAACTATTCCAGTGTTGATACTGTGTTTCTCCAAAAATAAGACCCTGTCTTATATTTCTTTTGAACCCCGAAATAAGCCTTATTGCCATGTACTCTAAAGCCCAATTGGGCTTATTATCAGGAGATGTTTTATTTTGGGGAAAACAGTGTAGAATACTGAAATGAGAAAACATGTACTTGCTTAGAATGGCATGCTTGCATTTCTCATCCTTCCTCATTGAGGTTGCTTTCTAAATGGCCTTTTAGGTGAGATTTTTTTTTGCATTTTTTTCCTTCTAATGGGCTTAAAGGCTTATTTTGGCTGCAGAAATAGGTCATTCTGGGTTATGCATGTCTAGGATTGGTCAGGGAAAAGGGACAGCCGAGGAAATGGGAATATAGTTTGCAAAAGGGGGAGGGCAGAGAGAGAAAGGAGGAAGAAGAGAGAACAGTTTGAAGTTTATTTTATTAATTTTTTATCACAACTAATTTAAGAGGAGGAAAATTTAACTTTAAATCAAATCAGCAAAGTATTAGCCCAGTAACATAATTTCCATATAGATCTCCTTATCATCTATTTCTATTTTAATTATTATTTAATTAACTTGTTTAAAACAACCCATTGTGTTACGATCTTTTAATAAACATACATAGAAAGGTCATGCTATAATCAAAATACCCACTATTGTACCACCAATTTATATTCCCATTCGTCCTCTACCAAACTTTTATTTAATTTTCCTATGGACTGATTGTTTTTAAAACCAGTTTTCAACTCATGTTTCTCTGAATAATCAATGAATTATGTATCAGGTAAATTTTCTATTAAGGATTTTAATTACAATAGTAAAATCTAATAAAAAGTGAAAGAATAGGGGGGGAAAGTACAAGGTCCCAAGACAAAAATGGAACATAAAAAGAAAAATATATAAGATAAAAAATATGTTAAAAAGTGACTTCAAACCTTCATCACAAATGTAAATAATTTTACATTTGCCCCATCTTTCATTTCTTCTATAACATTTTTCAAATTGTCCATAGAAGCAAACACTGCTATTCATAATGTTGGTATTGATTTCTGAATTCTTAAGTCTTCATATTTTCAGTGCAATGTTTTGTGTCATTTTATGGGTCCCAGTAAATTAACTGTCAATAAATAGTAAAAAACTAGAGAAGACTGATCTGAAAATTATAAATGGATTAAGGATCCAGATACATTTGGAATAATATTTTAGAATTAACCATTTATAGTTAATTCCAAATCTTATTCTAAATCTATTTGGATCCTTAAATCATTTCTACTTTTCTAGGATCAAAATCTTATTTAGCCTTTTGCTATTTATGTCATTTATAAAAAAATTAAAGGTTATGATTAAAATTCTATTTCATTAAGGACTGAAAGCAAACTAACCCATTTGTCAATCCAAGGGACTCTAATAGCTTAAAAGAAGTTGACAAGCAATTTGTAAACATGATTAGAAACAGAAGTTTGCAAACTTAATATCCTTCAAAAAACATATACCATAGTTGTCAACAACATGGCTATTCTCATTGTCTCCTGGTGCTGAAAAGCCACCAGGGACAACTGTCTTGCAATCTTGCAAGGAGCAATTGTTTGGAGCATATATGAATGGTCGCATGGCTTTCCTTATCCAGCAAAGTTCTGAAGAGCCAGTCTATTCACTGGCTGTTCGCTGCAGTTATTGGTTTGGCTTTTTGCATAGCCATCTTCAGTTTGCTATTTTTTCCTCTGGAAATTCATATCAGATATTTTTTTCACAATGAATCACATGACATTTTATTTACTTATACAATTTATATGACTGTCTATCTCATATGTTTCTGGGCAGCATAATTTTATCAATTAGAAAAGAAAATTAACCATCAAGAACAAAATACTTCAAAGGGCTGTATCAAAAATAAGTTGATATTATAAGATTAATGAGAATGTTATTATTCTGTTTCCCTTGTTATATCTATTACAATTCTACAAATCAATTATTTTTTTTAAAGTATATGGAAAATATAATCATACTTTACCTTGAATACTTTTGTTCTCAGACATACATACTAACAGTAATCCTGAGGATAGTTCTTCAATATTTTCTTCCATTAACAAAAATGATTTTATAAGCTGGGAAAGGCACTTGAGCTGATGTAATGTTAAACACTGGTTCATTCCTTTTCTGGAAAGTTCCTCAGTAACTATAAATAAGGAGAAAGGAAATCAGATGTCACATTTGCTGCCTAAATGAACTTTTAGATGAGATCTTTTTCATTGTTTTCCTTCTGATTAAAAGGCCACTTTGGCTGTGGAAATGCAGTCATTTTAGGTTATGTGACAACTACGGTAAATCATGAAATTGTATATGTTGCAATTAACGTTTCTGATTATTTCTAAAAATGACAGATAGGTGAATGTTTTATGTACATATGAATAAAACAGAAAGCTATTCTGATATTTGTGAAAAAATGTTCAGTTTCTTATATAGGAATGTTGAGAAATTTGAACTATTTATCAGGTTCACGACAATAAAGTCTAAGAAGGATATAGCTCATTAACAATATTTTAAGGGATTATCTACAAATATAATAATATGTTAAAAACAACTGGTTAATTTTATTATTTTGAATATATAAGATGCTCTCCAATTTAGTAAAAAAGACAAAATCAACGGAAGATGAAGAGAATGTTTTTGGATAGCGTTTTGGTTTGGTAAAAATGCCTGTTGTTGCATTTCCACAAATAATAATTTGCAACCAGCAGGATCTATTTAAAACTCAGGTGAGGGACTGAACCAGTAGTATCTTGTGTTGAGAACATCTGATTGTATCATCTGACATCCTTTCAGTAGTACTGATAATAATGGCAATCATAACCCGTTACTAAGCATTCTTGAATAGCTGTTATGGAAATACATTGTATAAGAATTCAGCCTTGAAAATTTGCAATATACACTGGCTTGCCTCCTTATCAGACAGATAATTTGGACAACATTCAAACTCTGATTTTCTCTCATATCGGATGCCAGGTTTTCTTCACAGTTGAATACAGTATGTTTAGTTAGTATTTTTAAATTGCTGTGTATCCTGGATTCAGTAAGAACAGAGAAAATAATTCTTTCTAAATGTCAAAAACAATTTTAAATGCCAGAATATTAAAAAGCATTTAGCAACATAATATAAAGTAGCAAAAATGAAGACTTCAAACCGAAATCTTTATTCTTCTAATGCAGGGGTGTCAAACTGGCAGCCCATGGCCATGCCCACAAAAACATAACGAAACATCACATTCCGGGGTGGCGCAGCAGGTAGAGTGCTGTACTGCAGGCCACTGAAGCTGACTGTAGATCTGAAGGTCAGAGGTTCAAATCTCATCACCGGCTCAAGGTTGACTCAGCCTTCCATCCTTCCGAGGTGGGTAAAATGAGGACCCGGATTGTGGGGGCAATAGCCTAGCTCTGTTAAAAAGTGCTATTTGCTAACATGTTGTAAGCCGCCCTGAGTCTAAGGAGAACGGCGGCATAAAAATTGAATGAATGAATGAATGAATGATTGATTAAATGAATGAATAAATAAATAAATAAATAAATGTGACACAGCGAGTTTGACACCCATGTTCTAATGCCTTGCAAAACAAAAATCAAAATTACAAAAGGAGATACACTTATCTTTATTTTTGTGTGGTGTTAACGTCAATTTATTGTCTGGAATAAATTCCAGAGTCCTCGCTCCAAGTCCTTGCAGAGGGGCGGCATACAAATCTAATAAATTATTATTATTATGTCAATACAACTCAGCAAACGAGATCACTATGCCGGATTTCGTATTTCATCACCAGTCAGGCGCTTCCCAAACACCTAGGACTGCGTTGTTGTTGTTGTTGTTGTTGTTATTATTATTATTATTATTATTTTCTGTATATTTAGTTTTTGGTCTTATCCTTATCCAAATTACTATTTCTTGCCTCTTTGAAAATGATATCATATATAGATCGATTCTTCTTGTTGTTACATTTATAGGAATCTGTTCTTGATTCTGCCTTGATATGACTTGACTCTTTCAGCCCTGTTTTAGCCTTTTTTACTCTGGTCTGACTAATTGCAATTTTATGTCTTAGTTACTTATAAGTTGTCAATGATATTATCTCAGTATTGAATATCTATCTACAGTAAACGGCTTTCTTTATATGTAATCTGAGACTAGAGAGATAAAGCTTTTATTATATGTCTCAAACTGAAGATTTCATGATTCTATCCTCAATTCCCAGCAGGGAAATATATCAGTACATATTCCTATAGTTGTTACACATTCATAAAACACTGGGAGGCAGTGTGCTACTGGTTTCATCTTTATTGGGACTTATCAGTCACACACAACCATTGTAACCAATTTAAAATTATATGTTCAAGAACCTATGAGTTTGATATCTGGCAGAAAATACTGTATATAATTTGTAACAGTGTAATATTTTTATTATACTTAATTGTTTTTATCAGGATACATTCTGACTTCAAGTATATTTATGTTTATTTACTAGTGAATTTGATATTAACTTAATATTATCAATTAATAAGCATTAATTAATGAAGAGAGTGAGGAAGAATTAAAGATAGATAATAAAACAAAAACTGTTTATTCCCATGAATAAATATTGGGGGGAAATGGAACTCCTAACAGTGGAAATAACAATTGTTACCTAGTCTGTGGAATGTGTTAGAAAAACAGGAGATTGAGAAATAGAATTTGGCCTGGGAACAAACATTACAGCAGGGAAAATATAGTAAAAAGCTGTAACTTGGCTATTGAAAGGAGGATATACTGGAGCCATTGACATGATTGATTGTAAACGCCCTCTTCCCTCTGGCAGAGCACCTGGACAGTTTACAGGGGAGCTAAGTGAATGAAGCAGATAACTAGAGGGTTGAGTGCAAATGGAGGAATCTTTGTGAGAAACTGGCTTGAACATAAAAACGGGAGTCTTCTATTATTTTCTTATTCCTGTCTCCATTGTACTTGCCAATAATAAGCCAGCAACAATTTTCTTTATTGTATAGTAATTCCTCCATAAGATACTAGACAAGAAAAGCTAGAAAAGATGGAGACTTTTTATTATCAATTTGCCTAATTCTTCTAAGATTAATTTGATCAGATTTTGCCTTGATTAGGATTTTACTGCTGGGAAAGGACAGAGTAAAGTAACCTTGATATCTTATCTGACTCATATGGATTTTTTTTCAGTATATACATCCCACAAAATGGACAGCATGCATTATGATTAAGGCCACTATTTGTCTTCTAAAATATTTAAATATAACTAAATTTCTAAAATCTTCATTAAGTTTATTGTGTCTTGCTTTAAAAAAATATCACTTTTTAATTTACTCATATCAAACAGCTACATTTAATCCCCATTTTTTTCTGAAATACTGTATTCATTTTATAAACACTGCTCAAAAAAATAAAGGGAACACTTAAACAACACAATATAACTCCAAGTAAATCAAACTTCTGTGAAATCAAACTGTCCACTTAGGAAGAAACACTGATTGACAATCGATTTCACATGCTGTTGTGCACATTCAACTTTGTACAGAACAAAGTATTCCATGAGAATATTTCATTCATTCAGATTTAGGATGTGTTATTTGAGTGTTCGCTTTATTTTTTTGAGCAGTATATATTAGTCATATTCACCTATCATTCATTTTGAGCTAAAAATACTATTAATGAAAAATAGGTAAATACTTAAAATTATTTTGTTATATATACAAACAACTTAAACTAGATTTAATAACACACGTTGCTGCCTAATTATGCAATTTAATGTTTTGGAATATTGCTATAGTACTGTTTCAAGCTATACTGCTGGAAAGAATGGTAACAGTCTTCAATATATAACTTGATGTAGGGGTTTAAAAATTCACATCAATTTTTATCATTAGAATTTAAAAGATAGCATCTTTATAAAAGGCAACAGGGTTTCAAATCATAAAATGATTGGACTGTACAGTCTATCCATAAAACTACAAACTGTTTTCAAACAAATCTTTGTGACTTTGTGTTCATCAAATACAAATATTGTTCATAGATTTCATCTGTTATATGATGCAATATGAAATATGCATATGAAAAAGAAAGAAGACCCAGTAATAGGTATTGATCTTGCTATTTGTGGGCAGTGATTTAAGTGCTATTTACCAAACAGAACAGATGCAGATGCTGACCGAGTAGGTAAACAATTGTTGCATGGCTTACTGCCAGATTCCAAACCAATATATTAAACTCCAAGTGAAGCACATTTCCCCTATGGATTGCACTTATTGCCACTTCATTTCCTACTCGCACTGTCTCTCTATTGCTGTGCCTGGCAGTAAGCTATTTTCAGTTCTTCCATGACCCCTGAGGCCTAGTGCTACCTCACACAGCCATTAGCGAAGGGAATTGCATGTGTGTGACACGGTCTGAAACCAATTATTTGATATTTTCTTCAGAATGATGCCCAGGTCTGTTGGGAATGAGCAATCATGAAATAATTTACCTCCTGATTTAATTTTTTCCTTCACAAATTAGTTGTCGTCTGAGCTTGCTATACACAGCTGCCCAGGACATATCTCTGTCTTATCAAGATTATGCTTGAAATGATGTAAGAGAGAGGGGGATGAATAAAGCAGACTAGGAGATTCTGCTTTAAATAGGCACTGACAAGTTTATCAGATATACTAATCGTAAGTGTTCTCTGCTGATTGAAAGAGATGGAATCATTAAAAAAATGTTAAGGTGCTAAAAGAAACAACATTGATGTAAAATATTAGCATAGTATTTAAGCTTTAAAATACTGTAGCTTTTCAGTTCTGTTTTGAACTACTGAAACCTATTAATATTTAAAAGGATAGAAAATAGAGACTAAAATGAGCAGATAATCCATTTTGAGCTATTTAGATTTAGCTCTTCTCAAAACGAAAAACTGTATTATCCTCCTACCAGTAAGTAGGTGTTTATATCTATAATAGTTCTATACAGCATGAAAAATATTTTCAACCTCTGCCAAAAAAAAAAAAATCAGAATATTCTGTAACACATTGTTATACGGAAAATCCCCGCAACGAGATTATATAATCACATTGAAAAGGATTTTTAGGAAAGCCTTCACAAACCATGCTCCATAAAGTCAATTCAAGAGAGTGAGAGTATGGGCTGGGATCCAAAAAGCAGTACAATTAGTTCCACATACACTAGAGAGCTTTCAGCATGTGTTTCTTGAATAGCAGCTGCCATGCCACATGGTAAATCAGTTTTGAAGCACATGGACTTCAAAAAGCAGGTTCTTATGTAATATGGGTTTTATATTTAAAGAAAATACAATCTTACTGGACCCTTCAAAAAGACCTTGATCATGTAGCAATGGCAACTTCAAATCTCAACCAACAAATGCTTTGTCTTACACACTGGCAAAAAGAATCAGAATACAAAATACAAACTTGGAGGAAACAAACTTATAGATGACCCTCACTCTGTCAAAGACCTTGGAATATTCATATCCAACGACATAAGTGCTAGAGCCCACTGTAACAATATTGCAAACAGGCACTGAGTTGTTAATCTGATTTTATGTAGCTTCTTCTCTGGCAATATTACACTGCTAACCAGAGCTTACAAAACATTTGTTAGACCAATTCTGGAATACAGCTCACCTGTCTGGAAAATGCATTGCATATCAGACATTAATACAATCAAAAGAGTCCAGAAATATTTCACAAGAAGAATCCTTCACTCCTCTGCTCGCAACAAAATAGCTTATTCTACCAGACTTGAAATGCTGGGATTAGAAAATTTACAACTGTGTCGCCTCAAATTTGATCTAAATGTAGTTCATAAAATCATATATCAAAATGTCCTTCTTGTTAATGACTACTTCACTTTAAACCACAGCAATACATGAGCATGTAATAGATTCAAACTAAATGTAAACCACTCCAAACTCGACTGCAGAAAATACGACTTTAGCAATAGAGTGGTCAATGCCTGGAATGCACTGCCTAACTCTGTGATTTCTTTCCCAAACCCCAAAAATCTTTAACCTTACTGTCTATATTCAACTTTTCCCTATTTCTAAGAGGTCTGTAAGGGGTATGCATAAGTGTACCACTGTGTTACTATCCCTGTCCTACTATCCTTTTATTGTTACTTTTTACTTTATATTATGTTTATACAAACTACTACTACATGTTTTATAAATAAATAAATAAATAAATAAATAAATAAATAAATAAATAAATAAATAAATAAATAAATAAATAAAATGTTTCTTACTACCCAGTGTTTTAGACTACTTCAATGTAATAAAGAAACCATATAATAATTTAAAACAAAACATTTGGCATAAAGCATCTGTGATATTATGGGGCAGTATCTGTATAACTCGGGTCCATAAAACTCAATTTTCTTAATGCAAAGATTGATTTGAAAGTTGATGCTGGTGTCACTAATATCAATATTAGAAATACTACCAACAATATCAGGTTTTTAGTACAAAACAATCAAATTATAGAAAATACAATCATACATTTCATGTTTGTCTTGTCTGACTCTTCTGTGGCACAGAGAAATAAATTGTGAAAATTACTTCCAGAGCCATTTTAGAAAATGACATAAAGATAAGTGTTAAATTCACAATGTATTATAAAATCAGACCATTCTTTGATAGTAGATTAACGTAACAATTTTACTAAATAAATATTTCTGTTTAATCATTGAATGGAATATGTCTGTGAATATGAAAGGAAAGGATTTCATTTTTTCCACCAACAACATCCTCTATTATTTCCAACAATATATCTGACTATAAAAATTAATTAACTATAAATCCTAAAGCTATACCACATTCTGTGACAGAATTTCAATATCAAAATTTATATTTAATATTTACCACTTACTTATAGGTCAAGATATATGAATCACAATCTAAATTCTTTATGTATAAAATCTGCACATATAAAAGAAAATTTACATTCTAAATTAAAGAAATAGATATATATTGGCCATTGTATTTTGCTTCTAAGGCTTGTTTTCAAACATGCCTGAAGTAAACTATATACTGTACTAAAATGTATGAAATGGAGTAAACAGAAATGGATCGGATCCTTTGTTAGCAAAAAAAAGGGGGGGGATAAATTATTCTGCAATAAAAGACAAACAGAAAATTTACATCTGGGTCAGTATGACAATAGTTAACTGAAGGTGAGAATTGATCCGTCAAACCCATTGTTTTAAAATTGAATTTGAACTATCAGAAAGTAATATTCAAATTTTAACATGTCTCTCTAACAGATGCCAATTTAATGTGCTTCATTTTAATGAGGTTATTTCTAAAAAAAAATAATCTAAAGCTAACCAAACTTTATATTACTGAAAGCATGCACAATGCCACACAGCTTAATAGCATCTCAGCAAGGAGCACTTAATTAAGTTCTGCTCAGGAGACAGTTGATATGTGTTGAAAAGAGTCTAATAAAGAGGCATGTAACATTTCCCTCCCTCAAACAATAGTGTAAGTGCCTTAGGAATCTTTTCAAGAGACCTTTCAGAAGTCCTTCTTTTAAGTCTCAGAGGCAAGTATGGTCTCCTTTACACACTACAGTATGTTTTTAAGAAAACGTAACTTAATAATTCTCTCTCAACTTCTTTGTCACACTCTTTTCTTATTAAAGAAGGTACTTTAATACATAAATCTCATATTGAGTACAGACCGCTCAAGAGAAATCAGACCAAAAATTAAATCATTTTTATCTTTTATGCTTGGGAGGAAAATGCAATAATTAGGGGGCATGGTGAGTTACCCTTTTTTTTCTAACCACAGGAAGAACACCCAGGTGTGCAAAAGAGGCTTTGAGATGAAAATAGCGTTTCTAACTGGAAATATTTAGATAAAATGACCAAATTCTGTTTTGTTTGGAAAATCTTCCTAGCAAATTAAATTTAACATTTAACAAAATATTATTGCACAATATACGTGGAAAAAATAAAATTATAATGCAATTATTCTGAACAGAAGTTATATTTAACTTTTTTAAAAATGAAGTAACCCTATCCAAGAATACCGATACACTAAAATTCCCTTTTCATGTAATGGTTTTAATAGGGCATTTGAATCGCCAAAAAGGCTTCCAGAGTTGTTAACCTGATCCTATGAAGCTTCTGCTCTGGCAGTCTCTCACTACTGACTAGAGCCTACAAAACCTATGCCAGACCCATTCTCGAATACGGCTCATCTGTCTGGAACCCACACCACATCTCAGACATCAACACTCTCGAAAACGTCCAAAGGTATTTCACCAGAAGAGCCCTTCACTCCTCCACTTGAAACAGAATACCTTACGAAAATAGACTAACTCTCCTGGATCTTGAAAGCTTAGAACTGCGGCGCCTAAAACACGATTTAAGTATTGCCCACAAGATCATATGCTGCAACGTCCTTCCGGTCAACAACTACTTCAGCTTCAACAGCAACAACACAAGAGCACGCAACAGATTCAAACTTAATATTAACCGCTCCAAACTTGAGTTGTCGAAGCGTGGAACTCATTGCCGGACTCAGTGGTGTCAGCCCCCAGCCCCAAACATTTCTCCCCAAGACTCTCCACGATTGACCTCTCCAGGTTCCTAAGAGGCCAGTAAGGGGCGTACATAAGTGCACTGATGTGCCTATCGTCCCCTGTCCAATTGTCTTTCCTTATCTCATATATCATATATTTTCTCTCCTTTCCTTCTACTTCTCTTCTTTCTTACTTTCTATCTTTATATATATATTACTTAATGTCTATTCTCTTTCACATGTATTGTATATTGGACAAAGAATAAATAAATAAATAAATAAGTAAGTAAATAAATAAATAAATAAATAAATAAATATTCATAGTATCAGTTTCAAAATTCTTTTAGCAAAAATAGTTTGAAAACATTTTATCTTCTAAGCTGAAAAGAAGCAAGCATTTCAGCATCATTATCAATAGAATGAAACATTTTCTTCAGGTCAAACAATTCTGTTTATAAGAATCTCTAAAATTTCAACTTCTCATTTCCAAAGTAAATGTCAGTTTCTCAGGTAAGGGAGGAATATCCCTTCCCCCTTTTCAAATAAAGTAACAGAAGCTTTCCATTGACACAATGAAAGATTGGTCCAGTACCCTTGTTCTTTTTCCCAAAGTTTAATCATGTCATCAAGATAAATATTTGTAATCTCTTTATTTTTTTAAAGACCTTGAAGTTTTTGTTTCATTCTTTATTGCACCCATTTTACACTGCTTCCTACACAAATACATCAGTACGCAGGTTGGAAAATACAGCATACAATAATAAAGCTATATAAATCTTGATGATTAAAAAGTTGACAAAAAAGTAACATCAGATCCACTCCCCTACCATTCATACATGAAAGGCCTGTACATGTTTTCAGCAGGCACCTAATGATATAATAGGCACCTCAGCAATTTCAGAGGAAAAAGCCTTCCAGAATCAAGGTGCTGCTATGAAAAAGACCCATTTATAGGTAACCACCAGATGGCATTGTGCAACTCTTAGCACATTCCCCTAATGATCTCAGTAATTAACCAGACTGCAATGGAGAAGAAAGTCAAGTTTTATAGCCTGTTCAAGTGTTTAGTTCTTATAAGCGGAACTGAATCTGGCTCGACAGCCAATTGGCCACTGTAGCTGTTTCAAAGAAAGTTTGGCTTCAGGATAGTTTAGTGTCCTGTTGGCAATCTAGATGCAACATTCTGCCTCACTTGCACCTTCTGTACCAAGTGGAAAAATACATTCCCATTGAAAACATTATACTAACTAGTGTAACCTAACAGTGCATAGATATCTGTAGCTGCCGTGCCAGGAAAGGGCATAATAACTATATGCACTCCTGGACATTGTAATCACTTAAAACTGCCAGGGGCAGTTACAGTTCATGAAGCTCTTTCAAAATAGGTAAATATTCTTTCTGGAAGAATGCAATAGCATTTAGAATATGCAACCCATTCACTCCCGTCTCCCATAACCCAGATAACCACCTGCCCTGCTCTTTGCCTGGCCGAGATTAATTTTTAGTTTATGATCTGTAGATTGCTGATAACTCTTCCAAAACACCTGAATCAAAAGAGGCTGTACATGTCCTGAGCCATTGTCTAAATGCAGTGATGAGGTGAATAGTTATCAGCAATCAACAGTCAAAGGTATTGAAGGTCACTGAAAAAAAAAATCAAATAGCAGATCATGTTTAAGGTCCATCTTATCTTTATAAGCCATTCGTTATTTTCCTTAATAATTGTGTGTTTTCGAATACAAAACACATGACAAAAAGTAAAAACAGAACAACAAATAGAGCCGGGGTGGCGCAGCAGGTAGAGTGCTGTACTGCAGGCCACTGAAGCTGACTTGTAGATCTGAAGGTCAGCGGTTCAAATCTCATCTCCGGCCCAAGGTTGACTCAGCCTTCCATCCTTCCGAGGTGGGTAAAATAAGGACCCAGATTGTGGGGGCAATATGCTGGCTCTGTTAAAAAGTGCTATTGTTAACATGTTGTAAGCCGCCCTGAGTCTAAGGAGAAGGGTGGCATAAAAATTGAATGAATGAATGAATGAATAAACAAACAAACAAACAAACAAACAAACAATTAAACCATAAGGAAAATTCCAACCAAATATTAAACTTCCTCTTAAAATGCATGAAGGGGACTTGGCAAACTCAGTGCAACAACAGTGATTTATCAACTATAGGTAGTCCTCAGCTTACAACCACATTTGAGCCCAGAATTTATGTTGCTAAATGAGAAATGTGTTAAGTGAGTTTTGCCCCATTTTTACAAACTTTTTTGTTCCAGTTTTTAAGTGAATCATTGCTGGTGTTAAATTAGTAAAATATTTGTTAATGGCTTCCCCATTGACTTTGCCTGTCAGATCACAGAAGGGGGTCACATGACCCTAGCACACTGCAACCGTCATATATGTGAGGTCCAGTAGTTGTCAATTATCCGAATGTAAATTATGTGATTATGGGGATGCTGCAACGGTCATGTCACTTTTTCCAGTGCTGTTATTAAATGAACTAAATGAACTGTTGTAAGTCGAGGATCACTCAATACTTAGATCACATCCTATAAAATGCAAGAACAGAAGCCAAAATGTTCAATACACTTTCCATGACTATTGATTCCAAGTCATAACATTTTGGCAACATTTTTCTCAAGCAATAAATTACTTCTCTTTCAATACATTTTATATTAAAAGTTAAAAGTAGGAAAACCAGTTTAAGTTATGTTGATTTAAGGAAAAAGGTTTATCCTGAATAATAGTAATTGCCATCCACAGTGAGGCACTACCATTACATGGTTGTCAGGCTTATGTACTCCGAGGGAAATGAGAGCTATGCCAGACGTTCCATCACAGAAGAGTCCTCCACTCCTCTACTTGCCATACGCAACCAGACTTGAAATCCTGGGCTTAGAAAGCTTGGAGCTTGGTCGCCTTAAACACGACCTAAGCATAGCCCATAAAATTATCTGCTACAACATCCTTCATGTCAATGACTACTTCAACTTCAGCCACAACAATACATGAGCACATAACAGATACAAACTCACAGTAAACGGCTCCAAACCTGACTGCAGAAAATATGACTTCAGTGACCGAGTTGTTAATGCATAGAACTCACTGCCAGACTCTGTTGTTTCATCACAAAATCTCCAAAACTTATCCACTGTTAACCTCACACCATTCCTAAGAGGTGCGTGCATAAGTGCACCAACTATCCCTGTCCTAAGTTTCTCTCTTATTAGTATCAATATCATGTATATAAACAGTGTTATTTCTTTGTATATTACCAATACGTACTTGACAAATAAAATAAAGTTAAATAAATAAATAATAAAATAAAATAAAATAAAATTCTGGGAGTTGAAGTCCACAAGTCTTAAAGTTGCCAAGTTTGCCCCCCTACTCTAATTAAAGAAGAAGAAGAACAGAAACAAAGAATAATTACACTTCTAAAACAACACAAAAACAAAAAAAGATTGCCTGCACTGAAGCTGGTTCCAAAGGAACACTTAGCACAAGGATTAAAAGATACCAGTATGGAAGGCACGGTTGTTGGTCAATGGTCATAATTTGGGAGAAGTTAATATTAAGGAGGAATCTTTCAAGGAGTCTCACTATCACCTCTATTTGTCGTGGCATTGACTCTTCTGTCAACAATACTGAATAAACTGAATAACTCAGTTGTAAGTTCTTAAACCTGGAAAACATTCATTTTTCAAAAGAGCGGAGGGTCCCACGAGGGTCCGTTTCGTTAAACCTCTTCCCTCCTCTTCCCTTTTTCTCCTTCTCCTCCTCTCTTTTCCTCCTCTTTCCTTCTCCTTCTCCCTCTCCCTTTTTTTTTGGGGTGGGGGGGCAGAGAGTCTGCAAAGGGGGAGGAAGCTCAATCAGGGAGGGGTCTAGAAGCACCCTTTCCAATGACACCCCTCACTCCTTTGATACCCAGGTAGTTGTGGTGTGTGTGTGTGAGAGAGAGAGAGAGGTAGACTGCGCTGACTGAGGGAGGTTCTGCTGCCGGGGTGAAAGCTGTGTGTAGAGGGGATGATGGGCTCTGTGGTCCCTTAAGCTTCCTCCCACCCTCTTTGATACCCAGGCAGGAGTTGTGTGTGTGTGTGTGAGAGAGAGAGAGACAAAAGGTTTTTCTCATAGAAGAGAGCTTTTGGGCAAGAATCATATTGAGCTTCTTGCCGTGAGGAATGCGGAGCATGGTCCAGGCATTGCCTGGCAACCCTGATTTGGCCCTCGGGGGGAGGAAGCTGGGGAGGGCATTCTCGTGCGGAGGGGGAGGAGGAAGAAGGGAAGGGAGGAAGAGGAAAGAGGAGGGAGGAGGAGAAAGAGAGGAGAGAAAGGCAGGATAGGAAAAAAGGGGAAAGAGAAGGAAAGGAGGAGGAGAAGGGGAGAAGGTGGAAGAGAAAAAGGAAAGGGGAGCAGCTGAAACTCCAATGGGCTCTTCCCCGCTGCGGATCCTGAGGCTTCGGTGCCACAAAAACCCCTTCCCCTCTGTGGAAAAGGCGAACCTCCCGCCGGTGTCTCCCTCTGCACAGGGAAGGAGGCACCAATTCGCTGGATGGTGGTTTAATATGACTCTTCATTATCAGTCAAATGCAGCAACAAATTCCATCCTTCCACCTGCTGCCTTCCCTTCCCCAAAGTTCCAATTCTTTTGATTGTCTATCTTTGTTCAAAAAATCCCTTTGGAGTCTGCAGTGCCAAAGGGTTTTTTTTCTCTCCACCCGATCTCTCTTCCCCTTTGACAGGGGACTTTATCTCGAAGCTCGGAAGGCAAGGACGCTTTTCTTTTTAGTCTCCTGAAAGAAACACCTGGGATCTTGAAATAAAGCTGCCAGGCACTCCGTCAAATCTCCCCTTGCCTCCTTTGAAGAAAGGTGTGGGTGGGGCGGGCAGATAGGAGGAAAGCAGGGAGAGCCTGGCAGAGAAGAGGTGGCAGGGGGGGTGTCATCTCCGCACCCAGGAAAGAAGACAACGGGCCACCCTCGGAATAAATAAGGGAGGCTTCTGGAGGCTGGGCCCCCCGCCCCGCCAACCTGTCCTGGCAGCGAGGCTCCTGGGTGGCCTTGGCGTGGCTTTTGGAGTGGGCGGGGCAGGTGCCACTGGCCGAGGGTAAGAGCGGGAGACAGGCAAGGCAGTCGGGAGTGAAGGCAGCGGCTCCGGTCTCTCCTGCCTGTCCAGGAGCTGAAAGTTCCGCCCTTCCCCACACCCGGCTTTGGGCCCCCGTGGGCTTCTGACAGGAGGGGGCAGTGGGTGATGAATGGGCAGGGCTCCCACGGACACATTTTGGCAGTGAGATGGGGGAAATCCCCTCTCACCTGCCGCTTCCTAGGCTCGCCAGTTGTTTTTTTTAAAGCCTTAAAGTTTTGGATTTTCCTAATGGGTTTGCATGCATTATTCGCTTTTACATTGATTCCTATGGGAAAAATTGCTTCTACTTATGAACTTTTCTACTTACAAACCTGGTCACGGAACAAATTAAGTTCGTAAATAGAGGTACCACTGTACTTACATAAAATATATTTGAAAAAGTTACTTTGATTTGTAACTTTTTTCTTTTTTAAAAAACAGAACCCATTTTTCCTTATAAAGTTTTGGAAGTATCATCTGCTAATTTGTTTATTTCACACATTAGAATTATTACAGATGATGTTCCCCAAGACCGCACATGGAAAACTTTCATTTATATGATAACAGCACCAACTGAATATTCATTTAAAGTAATATCCTTCCATCTAAAAATAGCTGATGTGTTCTTTTTCCTTTCTTTATCTGTGCATACAGTTCAGCATACAGAAAGAGAAAAATGTGAACCTCCCTTCCTTGTGCTCCAATCTGTCTCCCCTGCCACTCAGCACCAAGTGGGAGAATGCATGATTGAAATGAAGAAAACAATATGTTGTATTATCTACCTCACTTGGACTGTCAACATACTAACCAGTTATCTGGTGAGCTGCCAGATCCCAATTGTGCTGGGATAAGAAGATACTCAAGCAGCATCTCTACACATGCCATTTCCATTATACAATTGTAGTGACAGAGATTGGAATTTGAAACAGCAGGACAGCAGTAAAAATAAGCATCTGAGACAGGCCATTTATGCAGCTCATGTTCTGTCCAAACATATTCTCATATTATATAATTAATAAGATAATTTGAAAAAGGTTTATATTACTTTGGCAATTAAATAAGAAATGCTAATTACTTTAACAATATTGAACAATGTGTCCAGGTTTCAGAAATAGATTACTATTTTTATTTCAAATGCATATGACTGTTTTCAAATTATGCATGCTCAAATAGTACGATGAATGTTGTAGTTTAAGATTAATATAATCCATATAAATAAATGCATGTTATAATTTTAATAAATGTGCTACTTCAATTTGAATGTAATTAGTGGATCAAAACAAAATAAGTTCAGACTTCTTATATATGTATAAAAGCAGTCACAGAATACAGGAATTAGACTTCTGTCAATCTATACCTTTGACATTTTAGCGAATGATAAATGCACTGTACTTAAAAGAAAAACTAACTCACCACTAAATTTACCTTTAAAATTGGAAGGTTGTTTCATCTTTATTAATGGAAATAAGCAAGATTATCTTGCTTAATCTTTCTCTGGGAAGAACTTTAATCCTAAATTTAGGACTGCATTTCTTTAGATATATATGGCAGCATGCTATATATAACCTGACATTAATTACATTCCTGCACTTAAATCTTTAGTGAAACACAGTTAACATTTTGTATCAGAAATTAAACAATAAAAATAATGAACATAAAGAAAATATCACTAACCCCCAACTTGAACCACGCCTCTGTTTTTCTTTGAGTTCTTGCTTGTCTTTATAGCATGTGATGCCTTTTCTTTAAGTTGAAGCTCACAAAGCACGTGAAGAACAAAAGTGATTTCTTCAGTGAAGGTATCCAAGTAAGTTTCATTAATAAATTTCAGTACAGAAGAAGAATCAGTAATTCTACTTAGTATATATAAATCATCTTTTATCATTGCACAGAAGGCAGGAATGGAACTTCTGTAATTATGAACAATCTTTTCAAAATTCATTTCATCACTCTTGCCCTGAGCACATTTCTGCCATAGATCACTAACTAATTTATTCTGCATTTTTTGATACTTGACTAGAACTTCAGATTCAGGATAAAGAAAAAAGAGATGCTGCAGACACTGACTTTTAAATTGCAGTTGATGCTGTAAAGAACCAGTTTTTGTTTCTTGATTAGTTTGCAATTGTTGTACTAAGTAACGTCGAAGATGTAACCTTATATCATCCCAAATGCAGTGAACATCCACTGCTGTATCGTCTTCAATACCATGAATGGAACTACTGGATACGAATTCAAAAGATGCTCCACTTGGGGTACAGGGAAATAAGACACCACACTGATTGGAGAGTTCAAGGAGAAATTGAAGAATTGTTTCTTCTTGATTTTGTTCATTCTTCAATAATCTTTGCTATGAAAGGATAAATGACAGATGATATGTGTGAATGAATAACTATTTGAAGTAAACATATTTATCTTTAAAGTAAAGCTCTGGCATTATGTCTTAAAATCTAGAATCCCCCCCCCCCACACACACAATATATAGATTTCAAGAATTATTAGCATTATGTTTCTAACTAATTACAACTTTAATCTTCTCTAAGAACAGGTTAAAATATGTGCAGCCTGGATGCAACTGACTATATCAAACAGCATTAATGTACTCGCAAGATATAAGTACCAAAATGAAAAATCAACATGGCTGTAACATTTGCCATTAAGATTGGAAACTAGACATTATTATCCCCAATTCTACAGTGTTTTGTGAAACATACAACATTCTGCATTTTTTTAAAAAAATTAACTGCATTTTATATTAGCAAATAGCAACTAAATTCCCAAAGAAGGGCAAGTGTGCTACAAAACTTTTCTATCACAAACATAAAAAGTAGTATTTTCACCAGTGTTTGGAGAAACTTGATTAATGCTCCTTGATGGGTTGAAGAGAATTTGGTTGAACTGAAATCATGGTTATTTAGCCAATGAAGAAAACTTGTTGTGTCCTGCAGCAACTCATCAGAACAAGTTTCATTAAATTCCACTTGTAGTTCCTTAAGGCACTGATCGACACTAAACCAAAAAAGAAAAACAAGTATTTTCATTATTTTTAGTACAGTGGTACCTCGAGATACGAGTTTAATTCGTTCCGGACCTGGGCTCTTAAGTCGAGCAGCTCTTATCTCGAACGACTTTTCCCCATAGGAATTAATGTAAATAATTTTAATTGGTTCCAGACCTCAAAAAACTCACAAAGTTAGTCTAAATTATGCAGAAAGACATGTTTTTAATGAAGAAATGTACATGTACATATAAATGAATAATGAAGTTTCTTTCACTTAACTTGTAAACTTTCTTAAACTTTTAAATTTACATATGTTCAACTTCTCTGCCACCCAATCCTGTAGGACAGAGGTCCCCAACCCTTTTTGCACCAGGGACCGGCTTTAAGCGATCAAGAGAGGAATGGGTGAATGAATGGACGGAGGGTGGGAAGGAAGGAAGGAAAGAGGGAAGGGACAGGAACAGAGGAAGGAAGCAAGGAAACTTATGAAAGGGGAGAGTAAGAGAGGAATGAGTGAAGGGAGGGAGGGAGGGAAGAAGGTGGGAAGGAGAAAGAAAAGAAGAAATAGAGGAAGGGAAGGTAAAAGAGAGAAAGAAAAAGAGCAAGAAAGAAAGAAAGAAAGAAAGAAAGAAAGAAAGAAAGAAAGAAAGAAAGAGGGAAGGGACAGGAACAGAGGAAGGAAGCAAGGAAACTTATGAAAGGGGAGAGTAAGAGAGGAATGAGTGAAAGGAGGGAGGGAGGGAAGAAGGTGGGAAGGAGAAAGAAAAGAAGAAATAGAGGAAGGGAAGGTAAAAGAGAGAAAGAAAAAGAGCAAGAAAGAAAGCTGCAAGCACCCCCCCGAGTCCCCCAGGCCGGCTGCAACCTTTTAAAACACGCGCGCCGCTTCGCAGCTGTCTCCTGAAGCCGAACGCGGAAGTTAGCGTTTGGCTTCAGGAGACAGCTCCTTGGCGCTTGTATCTCGAATTTGGGCTTGTAAGTAGAACAAAAATATCTCTCCCCTCCCAGCTCTTATCTCGAGTTGCTCTTAAGTAGAGCAGCTCTTATGTCGGGGTTCCACTGTATATTACCTACTTCTGAAGAACGTCAACATTTTATGTCACTCTTTAATTTTGTTACTTAATTTCCATAAAACAAGACTGATGTCATAACTTTATAATTTTCTAAACAATTAGCTATACCCCCACTTGGGCACCTTCAATATGTCTGGATTTCAACTCCCGGATTTCAGTTTGGCCATTACCATATTTTTCAGACTATAAAACATACTGGTGTATAAAACAAAGACAAAGACAAAGAAGTGAGTAAGAAAAAAGTGTTTGTCCTCCCCAGCCTCAGAAGCACTCTGCAAGCCTCCCAAATACTCTGTTTTTCATCAATTTTTTGTAAAACTAAGGTGGGAAAAGGGTTTGGGAAGCCTGCAGAGAAGCAAAAACATCCCAGTTTTTGTAAAAAAAATGGCCTATTTTTTAAAAAAACAGGGACATTTTTACCTTACCCCAGCCTCCCAGGAGCACTCTACAGGCCTTCCAAACCCTCTATGCACCCAATTTCACCCATTTTTTGTAAAAAATGGGGTGGGTAGAGGGTTTGGGAGGCCTGAAGAGAGTTCCTGGAGGCTGGGTGAAGTCAAAAACACTCAATTTTTGCAAGAAATGGGCCCATGTTTTGCAAAAATGGGATGCTGGGGTGCGGCTTCGATAGGCCAAAACTGGCTGTATTTGGTGTATAAGACACACCAACATTTACACCCTCTGTTTTGGGGGTGGGGGAAGGTGCGTCTTATATTCCAAAAAATGGTAATTTGGGAAGACCAATATAAGCAATATTGGTTTAGGAATATCATATGGAAATATTTGCATAGAAAGATTGTATGGATTAGATTAGAATGGCATCATCATATTAATACCAAACCCAGGGCTCATTTTATTCCAGAGGGTCAGAAATGCAGTATCCATATTTCAAATCAATAAAGTTAGTTATAATGTTGTATGCCGCCCTGAGTCGCCCCGAGAAGGGCGGCATAGAAATCTAATCAATCAATCAATCAATAAATGAATAAAATAAAGTTTGTATAAGACTATCTCGTTGGGCTATGAAATCTATGCTAATTTGTCATGTTTCCAAAAAGATGGATTTGCACAGTGCTGCAAAGATAGCCAGGAGAAGCTTCTGAAGCAGCCATGTAAGCCTGGCAAAAAATTGGTTGTTCTAACAATTTGAAAAGTTATATATCATTTGTGTTCTTCTGTGTTTCAAAAAAACCCTGTTCTGTGAATTTCATAAATAAATAAGCAGCAGTAATTTAAAACATTCAGAAAATTCTTCATCACTGGATTATATACAATATTGGTGGGGGGAAGCTTACCATGAAACATTTTTCTTTATTTTCTCATCAATGTCACCAAGTACCTGTTCAACCTCTAGATTTCCAGGAAATGAGTTCAGCAAACAATCCAAGTTCAAAGAATCAAGGGAAAAATCACCTTTCCACTCCATTTCTAAATAAATTTAGAAAATAAAATGTCCAACTCACTTTGATTGCTGACATAAGGTATAAAAGCTTGATTGTAAAATTGCTAGCAAATAAAGAACTCAATGGAGGTGTTAGCAGCATATACCGTATCTTCCTGAATATAAGACGCACCGGAATATAAGACGCACCTAGATTTTAGAGGTGCAAAACAAGGAAAAAAGTATTCTGAACCAAATGGTGCAGTAATATATTATTTAATAAAATACCAGTGTAGCAGAATACTTTTTACAAACATGTTTACTTTTTACAACCATGGACAATTTTCAAACTTGACAAGCTTCAAACTTGACAAGCTTTAAGATTTGTGGACCAACTCCCAGAATTCCTCCTCCAGTCATGCTAGCTCAGGGATGGGAGTTGAAGTCCACAAGTCTTAAAGTTGCCAGGTTTGGAGACCTTTCCACACTTAATCCCTAACCCAGGGGTCTTCAAATTTGGCAAAATTGAATAAGACTTCAATTCCCAGAATCCTCCAGTGATGCTAGTTCAGGAATGGGAGTTCAAGTTCATTAGTCTTAAAGCTGTCAAGTTTGAAAACCCCTGGATTAGGGATGTAAGGGTCTCCAAACCTGGCAACTTTAAGACTTGTGGACTTCAATTCCCAGAATCCTCCTCCAGGAATGGGAGTTGAAGTTCATTAGTCTTAAAGCTTTCAAGTTTGAAGACCCCTGGGTTAGGGATTAGGATGCACTGCAAGGGTATTCAAACTTCCTGAGTTAGCCCTCCTCTAACTGTGGCTACTTTGCTCTTTAAACTTTTTAGCTCTATTTACAAACAGCCATAAAAATTATCACTGGAGATTCAGGAAAGGAAGTGCAAGTGCAAGTTGCAGTCTTTTGAGAAAAAGGGAGAGGGGGAAAGAGGAGCTGCTTATCTCTCTCTCCTTCCTCCCCCCACACTTGCAGAAATGATCGAAGTGAAAATTATCTCCTTCTGTAGTCAGGGCAAAGCTGGGGGTTGCTTTAGTTCGATCTCACCCTGGGAAAGAGAGACTGGAGTCCAGATCGCTTTAATACTAGAGAGGCTGGTGAAAGAAACAGTGTTGAATTCAGCTTTCTTTCTGTGTGATAACTGGAAAGAGGAGTGAAGTTTCTGTGCACATGCGCTGTGTGCCTCTTTTCATTCTGCTTTGGGCAGCCAGAGACGTGGGCGGGGCTAGGCTAGTCAGTGATAGAAATGAAGGAAATTTGCATTAGCTACCATAGAAGGAGGCTGCTCAGAAGCAGTGAGCAATTTTGCATAATGATACAAACCCTTCTCCCTTCTGTCCCCCCCCCCTCACACACCCACACACACACTCATTCACGATAGAGTCTGGCACTCGGATCATGCAGGGAGAGCGCGTGGAGAGCAGCTTCTCCCGTCCTTCCCAAAAAGTGTTTCTGCTGATCGGCTAATTGGGGACGTGGGGGGGGAGCATTTCCCCAAAAGCCTTCCATTGCAGCTATTTGCCCTTTGAGGCTGCCTGGTTTCCTTCTCCACCTTGGGGGTGCTTCCCCCCTCCCACTGCTCCTATGTGTTGGTATCATCAGAGGCTGATTGGAACACACTAACCTCCACCCCAGGCACTGGAAACTAAGCCTTGGGTTTTCTCCGGTGAAGCTGCCATTTCGATCGCTAACTTCACTATCTCCACCTTGGTTCTTTCTTTCTGATTGGCGGTTGGATCAATCTTCTGCAATACCGCCAATTAGCTGTCTGTTGCCACCAATTGTGGCTATTACTGCTGTACCGCCAACTCCCTTCCCCCTCCCCAGGTGCAGCATTCGGTGTATAGGACGCACCTAGTTTTTGACCCTCTTTTGGGGGATAAAATGGTGCGTCTTATACTCCAAAAATACGGTATTCTGTTTACAGCTAGGAAAAACAGGCTGCTTACCTGTAATGCTAAAGTATTTTTAGCCGCCACATGTGAATTCACGTAACTGAGTTCTGTCTCTCTGAAGATTCTCATTCAGAATATTTAAGCCCATTTAGAGGTGTGTTTCAGAGCAGAAATATGTTTTTCTGATAATAAACCATAATTACACAGAACTATTATTCTCAGAAATTCTATTAAACATCGCATTTTGTTAATATATCAAAGAAAAAGTACATTAATTGGTAGAAAACAATATTCATGTTTCTATGGTCACAGAGACTACTGTTATAGATGAGTGGATGATATTTTCATGACTACTACGTATGATTTACATATACTGTATTATTAAGTTGTAAGTTTAATTGCTTTAAGAAGGGACAGGTACTTATGAAAAAGGAAAACATGATCTTGTCAACTTTAGCATCAATTATGTTGATATTGCCATTTATGAGACCTAAGACTAAAATGTTAAGCTGTCACATAAAGATAGTAAATGGTGACCTTAATAACAAATGGCACTGAATGTTAGCTATTAGCAATTCCCATATACAGTGATACCTCGTCTTACGAACTTAATTGGTTCCAGGAGGACGTTCGTAAGGCGGAAGGTTCGTAAGACGAAACAATGTTTCCTATAGGAAACAATGTAAAACCGATTAATGCGTGCAAACCAAAAAAACCACCACAAAAACGGCGCTCCGCTGGGCGCCGCTGCCTGGCTGCCACCTTCTGAAACAGCAGGGCACTTCTCGGCGTTCTCCTGAACGCTGAACCCGAAAGGTTTGGCATAAGTTTGGGTTCGGTTCGGGAGAACGCAGAGAAGCGCCGCTGCCTGTCTGTCACCTTCGGAAACAGCCAGGGGGCTTCTTGGCGTTCTCCTGAATGCCGAACCCGGAAGTTCTGCAAAGGTTCGGGTTTGGTGTCAGTGTTCGGGAGAACACTGAGAAGCGCCGCCGCCCGGCTGTCACCTTTGCAGAAGAGCCGTGGAGCTGTCGGCCGGTCGGGAGGCTCAAACAGAGGTGGGGAATCCCAATAGGGAATTCCAGGGGCGGAGCTTTGACATCACGGAGACGTCCTTCCTGGAGTCCATGTTTTAGAAACAGAAGCTCAGAAAAGAAATGCCACAGAGATCTGACCTGGGGTGACAGCACATGTGCCAGGAGAGAAGGCTCTGTGTGCCACCTCTGGCACATGTGTCATAGGTTCGCCATCACAAATTTAAGGAATGTTGTACTGATGTTAGAGATGTTAGTTGGGGATAGAAATCCACATGTAATGTTCAGTATAACTGATCAATGGAACCCCCAAAATAAACTCAGTGAATGCTAGATTGTATGAAAAGTCTGAATCTTAAAATTAAGGAATTTGTTAAGATATGCATGAATTGGAAGAGCCATGTTAACAAGGTCAGCCAATGAATAGGCATAGCAATTAAGTCACCCAATGGGAGCTTGAACACTTCTAAATCTGTGCAGAGAATTGAAACTGAAAACTTAGGTTAAGGCTGGGGGTTGCTCTGCCCACCCTGCACTCTCTGCCAACTCTGTACTCTCAGCCCTCTGTGTACTTCTGTTTTGCTGAAATAAAACTAACTCTCTTGCTTGTGTTTACTTGAAGAATTAATCTACTCCGATTCTTCAGAGGGGTGGCATACAAATCTAATAAATAATAGTAATAATAATTGTAAATATATATTATTTACCAGACTATTTATAAGACCGTCATACTTCATACCTCCCAGCGGCCAATAAGGACCCACAGAGTTGGCCTTCTCCTGGTCTCGTCTGCCAATGTTGGTTGGCGGGACCATGGGGAAAAGCCTTCTCTGTGGTGGCTCCGACGCTTTGGAACCAACTGCCTCCGGAGATCCGCATTATCCCCCCCCCCCCCGCCTTCCGGAAAGCTGTTAAGACCTGGCTTTTCTGGCAGGTCTGGAACCATGAATGACTGACAGTATGTATGGTTTTTATGGGCTATTACTATGCTTTTATACTTTACTGTTGTTTATATTTTAACCCTTCTTTAACACTGCTTTTTAATTGTTCTTACTATTGTGAGCTG